>NW_025110006.1:184527-192571 GCF_011392965.1 Frieseomelitta varia | reverse complement strand
AAAAAAAAAAAAAAAAAAAAAAATGGAACCTGAATACAAATTCGTTTCTTCTATCAACTATTACAGTTACTACAAATAAGTATTCTGCTTCAGAAGTTTTGTATCAGATTTTTTCCATCTCCCCTCAAAACAAAACAAAACAAAACAAAAGAAGGAAAAAAAAATGCAGACGAACATCCGCCGACAATATTCGTTCAACAGAATTGAACGAAACAATTTTTTAAATCAAACGACTCGATCTGAAAATTATTTTCGTCACGGAGGGCGCGGAGAGCGGGGAGAGCAACTATTACTTCGCGAGCCGGAACCACCAATTTGCACGAATAAAACGGGATCGTTAGACAACGGCGCGAGCGCGAGGAAATAATGCAGGAAGGGAAGAGATTGAAAATTTTTAACAGCAGGAATAATTGCTACCGTAGCTCCTGTGGGAAATCAGCGGCTCTGGCGAGTTTTTGCCCGTTGTCAGCGATGAAACGCTACGTGTCGTTCGTGGACGAAAAAAAAGAAAAAAAAGAAACTGGGGAAAGGGCGGAGAAAAAAAAAAAGCAGACAGACGTTTTCGATCGAATTGCGAAAAAAAGAGAGGATTGCTGTGAACGTTTCAGGGATTCTCCGGTGACGTCCTCGTCGTCGTTCATTGGCCGACGTTTCGGTGGATGGCGGGCCGGCGGAAGCCACGAATACGTTCGGTGTCCTGTGCGACAGCCAGCTTCCATGGACGAGCGGTAAGGAATCTTTCTTTCCCCTTACGTTTCTCGTTGCAAATGTTATTAAACGATAGCGACGTAGCGATCTTTTTGGACTGGCACCTTAAAATCTTCTTCATCGTAAATATTTAGTAATCGAATAATAATAATAAGAAATTAATAATTCAACACGAACCGGAACTTTCTATTGGTTTCGCGTTTTGTTAGAAAGTTTAAAAGCACAGGCGAATCTCGAACATGCGTGAAAAAGTAAATTGTTCGGTGAAACAGCGTTCACTAACGAAAGTGTTTTCTCATTTGTTTCATTTGTATTTAAGGTGGTGTTCTAGTGTGAACTTTTGAAAAAAAATTTGATTTTTTTCTTTTCCTGTTTTTTGCATATTCTTAAGGGCATAGTTTCAAAAATAAATCTCTGTAACTTTACATGTAGAATTCTAGAATTAATTCTAAAATTAAGTTTGAAGCGACGACGCAATACTAAACTTTAAAGGTATTTCTCTGGAAGCTATGTTTTTCAAAACGTTGGTGTCAGCCAAGAAATTTTATTTTTTATATTTTTTTTTTTTTTTTAGGCTTTCCGAGTTTTAACAGAAACATGCAAAAATCGATAATCGAACTTCAAAGTGTCTCCACGTTTTCAATCATCGACTTTTTTTCTTTTGTTTCGTTACCTGCTATAGCCAAACTCATACTAATTAAAGGAATCATTCATGGACACCGTGAGACGATCTTTTCTAACGACTACGTTCGAGAGTAGCACTACGCAGTGCCACTAGTTCTACCTTTTTTTCGTCCCGAAAAATTTTTGAAACGTCGTTGAAATACGTACAAATAAACCTTGTCGATTTGACCGCAAAAGGTATAACAGTGTCTTTGCAAAAAAGTTCCCTAACAAAGTTAGACGAAACACGCACTTTCGCACTAGAATTTGCCACCTTAATTTTACAAGATCTCGCATTGATGAGAGTGCATAGATCGGGAAAGGCGGAGGAGAGTGAAATTTTCGCGCTTCGTTAGCGAGAAGCTCGATACTCGATATTCGTTTTCTAAATTTGACGTTCAAGTGCAACGGGAACGAAATGCATTCACCTATGAACTCGCGTAAGAAATACGACGGTATTTTTATCTGCGGCCTGTAACCCACTCGATACCATCCAACAAGCGATAAATATACGCGTCGTCGCAATTGACGTCGCCCCATCCTGCAAATACCTCTCACCCCCTTAAAGACCATCCTCGAAACTTGGTCACACGCCAAGTTAACATTCAGGGTCGCATTAAGATATAACACGCTGCCGACTATTTATCGTCTGTCGAGCACGCGCGGCATCAATAAAAAATGCAATTTCGGTCGTGGCTGATAAGAAACTTCGCCAATAAATATCCATCATCGCGATTTCCATTTACTTGGGAAGAGGGGACGAGGCGTAGCTTCGTAGCCTGTGTACAAATGTGTTGCAGAACTACGTTCGTCAGATCGCGAATGTTCATTTATTCGAACACGCGAGAGAGGAACAGGACAGTTTTTTGACAGGCTTAAAAATTACGAATACCTTGGAGGTGTAAAGTAAAGAAAAGAGTACATATTTATATTATATTAGAGTATGTATTAGAGTAAAGGAAGAGAAAGTAAAAAAAGAGTACGTATTTATACGTAAGAGTATATGTTATACATTGAAAAAGAAAAAATGGTGGGCTGTTGTTTAACTTTTCCTTTTGCATAACTTTTTTTTTTTACATTGTCTATCATGGTGTGCGTGATTCTAAACAGAATTAGCTGCAACAAAAGGACAAAGAACGTTCAAAAGTGAACAATATCCTCTAGGGTTTGACGATCCAACGATTTTGATTTTTGTGAAAATTATGAAAATTAGCTTTTGGTTTTAATGTATCGAATTTATGCCAAACATCTCTACGTTTTCTTTGTATTTCTTTTATATTTTTCGTAATTGTTGAAAATTGAAGAATGTTCGATCGTCGATCCCTAGTAAATGTTACGCTAAAGATACGCACCAAGTTTCACAGTAATCGGTTGGTTGGATCCCGAGATATCTTGCACGCCGTTTCTAAAAACCTAGTTTCGAGAAAAACGCGTTTCAAGTTTTCAGAACGTCATTTTTCATATGTATCCTTTACTTACTTCTTTTTACTTGTATATCGCGGCTCACAGTTCTTACAATTCACAATTAAANTTGAATCCAAGTCCCCTAATATTCGATTCACCAAAAATAATATTTGAATCACACGATCTACACTTTGTAATACTGCTTAAAATTGTAAACGGTGATACAAATTCAATTATTCCGTATTCGCGGAATTTATTATTATACCCGAAAGTAAGTCGTTTTAAAGACTAGCACCTTCTGTATCTTATTTCTAGGACTTCGAACTACCATTTAAAACAAAAATCGATTTTTTTGAAAATTTCAAACTGTCCTGACCTCATAATATTTGTCGCGATCGTCGAAATGATTAATTCATAATTCTCGTTAGATTTCTTACAGATGCAAGACAGTATATTTTAAATGATTTTTTTATAAAATATATAAATAAAAGTTATTCTTGTGTATTCTGTTGTATTTTACAGTTTTTCTGTTTTCTTTTTCACTTGAACATTTCTGACGAGCGTTCCGATGATTTGATCGTTGATCGTAGCTTTGGTGTTAAACAGAATTGTACGCCACTTGATACCATAAAGCTATTTATGCCAAAAAGAACTGTTAATTGTTCTATTTTTCAAGAGCAGTTTATATTTCTGTTAAATTTGAAAGTTATTTTGAAAAGTGTCGACTTCGATAACGCGCGGCGTTTCTTAACGTGCGTCCTAACAGCGACTTTATGATTCTATTTTATGCCTATGTCTATTTTACGTAATTCTCGTACTTAATTTTCACCAACGCTTGATTTATCATAGTTGTAGCATCAGTGTGAGTCTAAATAATCGAACGATAAAACAGTTAACATTATTCGAAGTATACAACATCGCGCAATATAGACATCTACGCGTCCTATGGAACCATAAAGTCGCTGTTAGCACGCACGCGTCCGCAGCGTTGAATGATTCGGAAACTTTTTCAAAAGAACCATTAGGTTGCGCGCTGTGGTTTTTTTTTTGGAAAAATTTTACCGTTCGTGATAAGTAGGAAACAATGCAAGAAAAAGAAAATTTTTTTGACCTTGAAATTCAAGATCAATTCTTAACATATATTTTTGTGAAATCGAAGATGTAGAATTCATCGGACAGACTTTTCTTTCCCACCTTGTATACTGATCTAGTAACTTCCTTGTGTAAAGAACCATTGTGTTGAACACCCTTTTCGTAAGTAGACCCTCCCTTTCAAATATTCTGACGGAAAACAAATCTGATGCTTTCAGATCGGGCGATGTTCACAATGGAAATTGAATGCACCAATGCAATAATTTGGAAGCGACGTTCGTTGTCTAATTGATAAGTGGACGTCCTCCAGAAGGAATTCAGTACAACCTCGTGATATTCACGCTAAAGGATTTCCATAAGCTAATGGCTTTTTGGCATAAATAGCTAGAAACTGTTGAAGAGCGCATGGTCGTGATTCCTTTTCCCTCTTTTCTTTCTCCAAAAAAAAAAAAAATGTTTTTACATTTCACGTGTATCACCTCACGTTCGGCTATTTTGTTGAAAATTGTGCGACATGGGTCTAAATTAAGTTCGAATTGAAGTCAAATTGAATCAAAATAATCAGACTGCGGATTTTCACGCGAAATCGTATTTTTCGGAAGTGTGATAAGTAAAGAAAAAAGAATCGAACCCAGATAGAAACAAAAACGTGTCGTGAAAAGTACTTTGTACTGCGAATATTTCATACATTTTTTTTTTTTTCTTTTTTTTTTTTTGTTTCACATCACGTGCAAAAGCTAGAGCCTAGATAGAAAATTTGTCTTTGCGTGCAGCGTTGTGAAAAGCAACTGTACTTATGAATAGTTTTACACGTATTACCATATCAATTCTGCACCTTTGGATTTTCCCTTCGGATGCATAAAAGTCCGCAGTCTGGAAATAATTCGTAGAGATAAGATAGCCGAAACGATCGATCGTCCCGTCATCATTTCGATGGGGAATTCGTCCAAATTCCGAGCGTATTTTCGGCCCTAGCTCCAGAAACGAATCGTTCGATCGACTAAGTCCACGTTGTTGGGTGAAATCCGCAGGTGTTATCGGCGATCCGGCGATACCGACGCCCGCCTGCCCCCGCGCTATCATCATCATCATCGGCGTACCGGTATCGAACGGCACTCGAAGAGCTGCGACTACACGAGACGCACGCCGGAGTCGAGCATCGAGGTGCAACACTTCGGCCTGCCTATACTCAGCGTCAGCGAGCCCAGCCCACCGGACGAGAACGACCGGGTGGACGATTATTTGTAGGACTTGCTTGCCGAGGACTTCTTCAAGGAGCTCCTCGTATGATCCTGCAAACTCAGGCTCGCAACTGCAACCGGCCCCGTTACTTCGTGTGATTTGGAAAAAAGGAAAAAAAAAAAAAGAGGAAAAAGAAATTCGGATCGTGGTGATCCCCGACACGCGTAGAAAGGTAATGACAAACGAACAGACGAATTTTCTCTTTAAGTCGCACGAGAGAGATAATGTTCGCGAAACGTTCTTGAATTTCTTGAATTTATTCAATTGTATCGATGGCGAATACACCCTCGCCGATGAACGAAATTCCGTTTCATTGACGCTAGAACTGACCGACGACGAGGATATATATATATATATATATATAAATTTGTAAAGCCTCGATGAGGAGGAGAAAAGTTTACAAAGACGTCAGGCTTCGTTTGTACGTCACGAAGAATATCTAAACGTGCAAACGTGTATTGTAAATTGACGAAGTTCCCACGAGAGAGGTCGCGAGTCGGTCGTGTCGGCCATCTTGATGGTTCTAGTGTTAACGGGGCAAGTTCGCAACGAGAAGTCGAATTTCACGATAGATCGCGCAAATCGAAACGTACTTCACGATACGTTCACAGCTCTTAATTACGAAATGAAAGAAACGAGCGATGAACGTTTCGTGCAAATTGATGAAACTTCTACGAGAAATTGCGAACTGGTCGTGTCGGCCATCTTGGTGGTTCTAATGTTAACGGGGCAAGTTCAAACCGGAATCTTCGAGGCGAGAAGTCGAATTTCACAAGAAGCTCTCTTAATTGAACTTGAGAAAATAGAAAAGAAGGGGGGATGGGAAGGGAAAGAAAGTTTCTTAGAGTGTACATATTCATGAACTGTCGTTCTGCCGCTAAAATCTCGAGACAAAGTTCTCGATCACGGTGTGGGTAAATTCGAAGGGTTCCGCGAGGCCATGCCATTCGATCGCCGCCGATAATATTCAAATCTTGCAGTTTTAACATGCAAACTCAAAGCGGAACGGTGGACCGCGAAGCGCTTATCGATCGCTATCCGTGATGCGGCTTTCCGCTTTGCACGTATAAAAAACTAAATATTAATAAATACGACAAACATTTAATTTCTAAATTTATTAAGAAATTAAATATTTGTCGTATTTATTAATATTTAGTTTTTTTTAAATAAATTTAATTTATAATATAATAATAATTAATTAAATATAATATTATATTATTATTATATTATAATATTATATTTTTAAATAAATTTAATATAATAATAATTAATTAAATATATTATATTATTTATTTTATTATTATTATTATTATATTATATTGTTATTTATATTATTATATTATAATGTTATACGATTTATTTTTTTATTATATTATATAAAAAAATTTATGGGACAAACTACAAATTTATTTATATAATATTATAACTTTATCTTTCAAATTATGATTTTTAGTATTAATCAACAGTAGTAAAAATTATATAATTTATTAATTCTTTTTTAAAGATTATTATTTTGGTAATAATTTTTCATGGTATCGGGAGGGGAATAAAATTTCATCGTGCACATATCCAATTACCCTCGGACTGGCGCGTTCTTTATCTGATTTTGCGCGATCTCGATTGAAATTTTCGCGAATACGAAAGGAAGATCGATGAAAAAAGATTCTTCGAGGTTCTACGAGCATTGCCGAGCTAGATTCCGTTTTGAACCGTACGAGAGTCATTCAGAGTCAGTCGCTGATTTTTGAAAGTCGGGTCACGAGCACGAAATCACCACGGGAGCGGCGAGATCGAAAATGACGCAAAACATTCGAGATTCCGAGGAGATCGTGTAGGAGTAAAACGTGACGATTCGGATTTTCGATCGTTTCTGAATCGTACGAGTCACACACACACACACACAGTTGGAAATCGATTGCAAAGCAATTACGAGAGAGAGTGGAGGCGGAATCGAGAAAAAACTTTCAGATCGATAAAATATCAATTGCGTAGACGGACGATTATTCCGCGGCGTTTCATCGTAACGTCGTAAGAAAAAAAACTCTCTCCGTTTCCCTGTTTCGACGAATCCTTTGTCCCTGATCATTTTTCAATGTTGAATTCGTATCCGAGATAAATCGATATAATCACTCCCAGATATTCCAGTTACTATATGATGTAATAGATGTTTCGTGTGACGTGTATCAATGTGGCCTGGCCGTATCGGCATTTGTAATCTGCCTACTTTCCTTTTCATACTTTCGTGCGGCCTTGTTAACCAAAGGCAATCGATGCGAAACGATTCGGAGCACGGTGCAACGTACCAAAACAGTGTTACACACACTTGCCGAGCATTCTCCTTTTTACGCAAAGGATTCGCGTTTCTCGATCGATCGGCGAACGAAAAACTTGAGGTAACTGTGTTATAACTGCGTTTTAATCTTTGACAATTGTTTGCCTGTAGTTTACGATAGTAAGTCGGTTTTTAAACGAGTACGAAGATATTTATCAAACGGTTATGGTTAAAAAAAAAAAAAAAGAAGAAGAAACATTGAGAGAAACTGGCGTGTTCCTTCAGTTTCTTTCCGCGAAACGAAATTTTCAATTTTTCGCATGGCTAAACACGACTGGAGCAAAGATTTTACATATCCGAGTAATAAACGCGCGTTTCCAAATTGAAACTCTCTCTCCGAGTATAAAATATGTATGCACATGTCATTGTGATAAAAGCCGGAGCGTAGAGCAAGATACTTTAGAGTTTACGCTCATTGCAGTTGGTCGTGAATTCTTGAATTCCTGTAGTTCTAAGAGGACCTTATTTTCATCAGTGTTCGAAAGATAAGCGGGGAAAAAGACGAAGAAGAAGAAGAAGAAGGGGAAGAAGAGACCGACCAGAGTCAATATTACACATATGTTCTATTAAAAAAAAAAAAAAAAAAAAAAAAAAAAAAAAAAA
>NW_025110006.1:180826-184266 GCF_011392965.1 Frieseomelitta varia | reverse complement strand
ATGTTCTATTAAAAAAAAAAAAAAAAGAAGAAAAAAGTATACAATGACGACCTCGAGTATGTACATGGTTACGTGAATCGTTCGTCCTTCCGTTTAGCGAAAATTAAAATCAACCAGCGAGAGATTACGTCTCTGCAGAGGAACCAAGTTAGGCAAACGTGCAAATTTCTCGAAGCTTCTTTCTCCTCTCGTAAATATTTCATAATAAGTTTGACAATTGATTAGCAAATGACGATTGAATATCGAAAACGAGGTGTATCGATGATCATCATACGATTTCACGTATAATAATTTTATGACGAAAAGACGAGCAGAAAGTACAAGGTTACACGATAATATAATGTCATAACAACGTGTGTATTTCCACCAACATTTTCTTTCTCTTTTTTTTTTTTTTTAAATCGAAGTTGTTCTGCTTCGCTTTCATTCTCGCACGGAGGAATTTCGTTCAGTCGAGGTCTGAACTTCTTCGTCAGATACGCACGGACGACGTAAAGAAACGAAGAGGAAGAGAGAGATTTGAAATTTGCACTCGATCCTATATCACGCCGATTATGAACCACGCGATGAACGATCCTGGCAGCAATAGATTGTGAAATATGTGCGACAGATATTCAAGTACTTACTTGCCACACTTGTTACGTATCTCGAACATCGAAAATCAAGAGCTTATTAGGCCGCTAGGTTAGTAGCGGAAGTTTAAATTCAAGCGTTTTTTCATTGTCTCTTACACACGTGTATGTATTTTCTGGACCAATCGGTACGATACAAAAGGGGGCCATGATTTTCTTCATCCTTCACGTTCAATTTTTCGTGAAAGAAAAAAAGAAAAGAAAAAAAAAAAACCGACGTTACCTCTACGTGTAAGGGTGATATTGCGTTGATCTCACGTCGATCAGTATGTTTTTTTCGATTCAAGTCGAGCTTCGAAATTTGAAGAGGGAAAGTTTCTTTTTGGGTTAGGGGAGGTTTAAAAGAAATGTGCACGACAGAGGAAGAATTCTATCTTGTCTGTAACAAGAGTTCTTAATTTTCATCTTATTAATAGACGTTCGTTTTTAATTGTTGCCGATAGTTGAACGACATTATCAAATCCAGGGACCAATAAATAGTTGTAAAAGATACGAGCAAGACGGTTGCCAGCGTTATTTTTTGATGATTATGTCGATCTTTCGATTATTTTATATTCCCTTGCGTTTCGTTAATTGTTGATGAATCCTGTTTGTAAAACACCTGACGGCTAGTTCAGTCTCATTCGTAAATTGTAATACTCGTCACTTGTTGATTTTAAATTGTCAACTCTGATCTAAGTCTTGTCAACTGTGGGATCTAGGCTAACCAGAATTTTCATTTCTGCTTCTAACTGTCCTGTATATTCGACGAGATATCATAATCTGTACAGTTGTGCGTGTCGCGTTAATCCAACGATAAACGTAAAACCGAGCAACTGAATTACAAACTGGAGATACACGCATTACAGTTAATTAACAACGATTTTCGAGAGCAGTGGAAACTGAAAGATAGACAAGTCCTTGATCTGTACAAATCTGTATATATATATATATATATATATATATATATTTAAAAAAAAAAAAGAGCGACACGAAAAATCCCTCGATGGAAGATTCAATTCCCTCGACGTGTAAATAATATAATAGAAAGAGACACGTTGTGTCTCTGTCACAATTATGTCGTAATTACAATAACGAGAGCAAACATGAAGATCAAAAACCGTGAGCCCAGGTTTCGTAATTTCGAATTAATTTCAAATTAATTTAATTGACCGATGGATTAAATTGATTTCAAATTAACGTCGACGTTGAAGTCGAAATTGTGAAGAAACGGGCGAATTCGTTTCAGCAAGCTTTCACGATTCTCTGTCATTGTTTCGCGCTTTTTCGTGACATCGTAGAGAGATATTTCGATAAATTCAAATTAGCCGCGCGCGTTGTTGCCGAGTATACATCCGTAGCGATCGTTCGTTTCTTTTGTCGCAAGTGCCGAAACTACGAATGCTCTGTCGCACGTATTTAATAAATCGAAACGTTAAACGACTATAACACACCGCAGCGTACGTGTCTATAGATGATATATATTGTAGCACCTATGTAAATGCAAATCGATAATGTAACCTTAACTCCCTTACGATCACCACGATTCTCGTGTTACTTTTAATTTCGTTTCCGCCCGGCGATCCGTCACGAGCGCCACGTGCAACTTCCTTCGAGAATACCTCGATGTAAATATTCATGATAGCCGTAACGCGTGCTACGACGCAAATCAGAATTCAAGTACGAGCGATTTTCTTTCTTTTTTTTTTTTTTTCCTTTCCTTTCTTTTCTTTTCTAACGTTGGGGAAACTTAATTCTTAACCCTTAATTCTTTATTCGATAGCGATAGGAGGAAGAGTAAATCGGTATTTAAAATCGGAGTGCGAGAATGCAGGGCGAGGGCCAGAAATAAATTTTAGTAATTTTTTATTGTATAGTAAATTATACTATTATATAGTATAATTACATATTATATTATAAATCACGCTATTATATAGTAGTTTTTTTTATATCTTTATCCTGACGCTCAAATTTAACTTAAAATCAATGAAATTTAGTTTTTCTTCTTATATTTCGATGTTTTATTAAATTAAAAAAATAATATATGTGGGAAGAAACTTTTGGCCCACCCTGTACACGTAAATTTGTCTATTGTCGACTGTATTTTTGCACTGTGCCCTGTACGAGAGTTGAATCTATTTTAATTACATTGGAAAAATAATCGTTCAAGTCGTTTACGAAGGTGCAAAAAGAACCCTATAAATATTTCAAGTTTTTTTCTCTTTTATCAACTATCGAAAACATATTTATTCGTTAAATACCGAGCAAAAGCAAAACGAAAATGAAAATGAAAACTATCGAATGAAAAATTAAGCGACGATATGTAAAAAAAAAAAGGAAAGGAAATCCAGAACCAATGACTAATATATAGCCAACGAAGACATTATACATATGTACACGTGTACGTATGTGCAATGTATGTATCTATATAAATATCTCCTATAATCGTACGTACCTCGTAGTAAAAAAAAAAAAAAAAAAGATATAATCGACGATCTAACACAAATGATAACGTTATTTTTATTCTCAGATGCACAACAGTGTGCGATCTCCTGCGAAAAAAATGCTTCGAACGCGAAATTGTATTATAAGCGAAGCGGGTCTCATGCTGAAATCCACTTATTATTGACTAGAGGGATTGTTTAATCAATTACCTTGCACTATGCGTGGAAACAACGAATCAGTAACACGACGCAATATATACAGGGTGTTTCGTAACTTGTGGGACCCACTTCGGAAGCTGATTGCACGCCTAAAAATAATGAAAAAAAGTCATATAAATATATACGTCCTATCTGTCTTCGTGTATGAGATATAATGAATTTTCTG
>NW_025110006.1:122632-179845 GCF_011392965.1 Frieseomelitta varia | reverse complement strand
AACTAAACTGGTGTTGATGTCTTGAATGCACAATAACATGTGGGTTTTCTTCATCCCAATTATGATTATTATGAAAATTGAATATGCCATCCCTGGTAAAAAGTATGGTAGATACAAAACTCTCTTCACGTTCACACATTTACAGGAACCAAGTACAAAAAACGAAAGATATCAAGTAAGCATTATTTGTAAACAGTGCGAATTCTTGCTTACGAACACTGGAGCCCTGGAAATAAATATAAAATAATATAATATAAATTAACCAATTTGTTCGTTTCTTCACAACTTCTCACACGTTTCTAGAAATTTTATTACGTATTCAATCATAAATCATATGTGCCAATTATCAACTATTGGTTATCAGAGAGTTTGCTCTGTTTATAAAATTCATTATATCTCGTAAACGAAGACAGATAGGACATATATTTATATATGACTTTTTTTCATTATTTTTAGGCGTGCAATCAGCTCCCGAATTGGGTCCCACAAGTTAAGAAACATCTTATATACATATATATATATATCATAAAGAGCCTCCTAAAAAAATTCTCACGAAGAAGAATTTCATGCAAGTTTGTTTGATAAAAAAATTTTTGTAAACGTTACACGGACCGTGTAATCGCGTAATCTATTTGAAATCGGTCAATTTCAGAGATTTAACAGCTACAAGAGGCACATCACAACGTTTCAATGTTTTATATTTTTTTTTTTTTCAATGTTTTACAATTTTAACAGTTAGAAGAGGCATATTATTATGTTTCAATGTTTTATAATTTTTTCTTCAATGTTTTACAAATTTAACAGTTAGAGGTATATTATTATGTTTCAATGTTTCATACAATTTAGAATTTACTTTAGTTTTGCTATGCTAGTCAGATAATGTAGGTACACACATCTTCCGTTCGAAGGACGAAAATAACATCAAAATTTACAAAATTTGTACACTCAAAAATATCATAAATTCCGCGAAATATATTATTTGTGTACGTTATTAGAAAAATAAGTTTAAAAAAATTAAACTTTTAACAATAATGATTATTAAAAATGCTCTCCGTGTCATTTCTTTTGCAGTGACGTCAGTTTATCGTTCACAGATCGTGTTATGTATCATTTTATAATTTGCTCTGTATTCTAACAACCATTGCGCTTATATAAATATAAATTTCACTAAAAGTTAGACGTATTTTAAAACTTTCCGCTTTCGGAAACGGGGGTTAAAAAAAAATTGCAATAACATTATTTCGCTGTACCGTGTCACACGAGGAGGACAAGCAACAAAAAAAAAAAAAAATGTCCAAAATTCATACAACGAAAAAGCTGCTATTCTGGCGAAGCCAGTTGCACCGCGAAGAGACTATAGTCAGTCACGAGACCATAAGGCATGAGACCCGTGTCAGACGACGAGAGAATCAATTACCTCCAAATGTTTAATAATCATATAGCTTTAAACAAAGAGACCAAAGTATGTAAAGAAGAGTTCATATTCTCTTACGAAAAAGAAGAAAAAAGAAAAACAGAAAAAAAGGGGCGGGGGGAGGGAAAGAAAAGACAAGAAAATGGGTTGAACAAGTTTTCAACAAGTCCCGAGTTAAGCAAATGTGTTTTTTTTTTTTCGAGGGAGCTAAACAAAACACGATTACAGTATCTCTGTATATATATATATACATATATGTACTTAGATTAGAATTCTGATCATGTTGGTCTAAGGCAGATCAGTGCTCTCTCTCTCTCTCTCTCTCTCTCTCTATGTATATATATACATATATATGAAACGATCATTTGATCGGCGAGGCTTGTACTTATTATGTGTATTGTTATGCGCAAGTTTCCTACTTATGGTTTGCAAATGTGCAAAATTTGTTGCGGGTGGGAGAGACGTGATTCGCGAAAGTTCACGTCCACGACGATGACCAAAATTGTATCGTATCGCGCCGATATCGGACGACCGGTTTGGGAAAATCGAGGTTCATCATGTTACAGCAGTTTAATTGCATGAGGATGATATATAACGTGTATTATTATTACCTGTTGAGAGGAAAACTTGATAGCTAACTAAGTTGCGAGAAGAATGCAACGTTCGTAAACTCTCCTCGATATGTTATTTATAATTGCGTAACACGTAAGTTTTTAATAAAGTCATTAATACATAAGGTATACGTTGCGTTTCTTGAAAATCGTAGATCGGAATGACGAAACCACAAAACGTTCGAACTCTCTTTCGTATGTGACGATATGTTAATCTCGATTATATTGCGTATATTATATTTAGTAAATATATACATATACTATACTATATATATATATATACATATATATAGATAGATATAATTTTACTAATAAAAATCCTTCAATAACTATCAGGATATTGATTTTCACATGTGTTTACGGAAAAAACGAAAAAATTGTAATTTATATT
The DNA here is from genome assembly GCF_011392965.1 of Frieseomelitta varia. NCBI lineage: Eukaryota > Metazoa > Arthropoda > Insecta > Hymenoptera > Apidae > Frieseomelitta > Frieseomelitta varia. The sequence goes on along the minus strand of NW_025110006.1, from coordinate 177,429 downwards.
GGAGTACCCTCCCTAGAGTTGAATTTTTCTTCTTTCATGTCAAGTGATTTTGTACAGCATACACGAATTCAAGAAACAGTCACACTATTTTGGAGTACAAATGCACTGGTTGAGTGAGTATCATCTGTGAAGTTATAAAATTGTTGGAGTTTCATGTCACATGGATGAGCAATTGAGAAGAAAACCGCAGTAAACTACTAAAATATTCGATAACGTAAGCTCAACGTAATTTACATTGCTCTGTCAATGTATAAAGAGAAAGAAAAAGAAAAAATGGAATATATGTGCATAAATGAAAGAGACGAGAAAGAGACGGATCCTACCTTTGTAATCGAAGTTTCCCTTCTTCTAGACAGCGAATCTCCACTTTTTGTCGGATAAATTCCTCTCTGCGTGCTGTACCGATATTTGAATTTGTGCCGAAGGTTGAAAGCAAAGAAAAAAAGAGAATACAAAATTTGTAAATACTTGGCGTGATCGATATTATTTGACGCCCCCCCCCCCCCAGATCATTGCAGGATACATGCACGAGAGCAGCGTAAGTATTCCTCTCTAAATCACGCGTGTGAAAATTGCCCGAATAAAAGTAAGGGAAATATCTCTGAAAATTATGTCGAGTGATATTATGATAAACATTCAAGGCCACCGATGTATCTACGCGTCCTACTATAAGTTTACGTTCTCGGAACATGCACTATAAAACCACGAAGATAATATCGAGTCACATAAAACTGTGCAGATATACACACAGTGATTCCGAGAACTAGTGTCCCGAGCTATAAAGCTCTTTTTCCAAGTAAAAAGTTTCGAAATCGAGGTGGGGAGGTGCATCTCTTTCCTTCGTGAAAGTTTCATTCGTTCGGGGAACAGTTAGCTCTCCCAGCGACGAGAAAAGCAACAAATCCTGCTTTACGTCAGCTGCGAATGCATATGAAGAAACACGTACAAACGTAATTTTGAAGTTTCGCCATTTCTCTTTACAAGGAAGCTACGCTCGATCGACGATCGTGATTTAGTTTCACGTTTTGCCTGATGAAGTTTCTCGCCGCGCGACAAAATAAGAAGCGAAACGTTGAGAAACGTAGCTGAAAACTTTAACGCTAAGGGATACATAGCTCTATATTGATTACTTCGATACACGATCAATTATTCATCTACGTACCTACACGATCTTACTTACCGTTGTATTACCTTTAGAAGTACAAGGTTAGAGATCTAAGGTCGTTCGATTGGATTAATTATCAAAGTTTCTTTTATCTTCGTCGCGCGGTCGTTAATTTTCATGAAGTTCATTTGTGGAAGATGATGGGATAAAGGCAGGACACCATTTGATGAAGAAGATTAAAAAGGAAGAATTGATTTTTTTTTTTTTTTTTTTTTGTACGTCTGGCAAATGAAAACAGAATACACTTAAATATCAGAAGGGATTGGAAAAGAGATTAGAAGAGGAACATCAGAAGAGATTAGAATCATCAAGAAAGGGAATACTATCATAGTTTAAGTGTATTTTAAACAATTTCCTCTTGTACAGATTACAGCTTTAGACATCAATTACATTTTTTGCACGATCACAATTTGAAGAAATGAAACCAGGAATCTCTTAAATTATGTAAATTTTTGTACCAGATCATCATTTGTACATCGAGTTACTATGTCAATCAAACATATAGGACACGTTTAAAGCATGTCGTTTAAAGCACGTGTTATAAAAATGTGTAAAGATCGGAAATAAACTTTTTCTCTACGATAACAATTGTACAAATTTTGTATCCTAGCCATTTTAATTTTACAAATACTTCACTACATTAGCACGTTTTCTCCAAATTCAAAGTAAGAACAAATGCACGTGACAATTTGTTACTTACAGAATTTTAACACAAATATATAATCGAGTACGGTGTAAATCGAAGATAAGACGATACGTAAATAATGCAGCAGAGTTAAATTCCAAATTCATACTTGGGCATGTTTTATGATTATTTCTACGCTTGTATATAACATTGCATTTGCCTAGATGGATATTACAATATGTATATATATATATATATATATATATATACATACATACTCTTAATTCATCATGCATACATTTCTGTATTTTAGCACAAGAAATACACATGGATTAACAAATTGAAATCAATCGAAAGCCACCATCCAACAATAATATTTGAAGATATGGACATTTTATCGATCGCTTCGTTCAGGTGAAGTTAAAATTAATTTCTGAGCGCATTACGTTTTGTTAACTGTAGCTTACATTGTTCTTAATTTATTGGTGAGAAATTGGTGTTATGGTTTAATGTTCCCTCATATCCCATATGTACTTATTGTACTGAGATGAAAAGAAGTCCCATGGTACAGCGATATATGTATATGAAATTGTCATAAAACTGTGTAATATAATCTCATTTGTATATATGACACTTTTGACCAATAAATGTATTTATATATTGAATCTATTTGAAACTTCTTCATTCATAAGACTTCTTTTCATCTTGTTATTATACTTCTTCTTTTTCAGTACATACTGAAAAATTGCACATGTATAATTTTTTTTTTTTTTCATGTAAACTACGTTCTTTTTCACAGCCTTTTTGTGAAGATATAATTTAAAAGATAATTTCAATATATCGTACTTCGCATATATGTTAGATATGCTTCTCTGATAGAGCTACCTTCAAGACGGAAAAAGAGTTTACATTACTAAAAAATTAGTATCTGTTTTTTTTGTTTTTTTTTTTTTTGTTTGTTTACATACTAGATTATTATTCCAAAAATCTAAAACGAGCTTAGATTTTTGTAATGCTTATGTACAACTGAATATTTGTATATACAATATGAAACGTACCATGCACTAAACTGAAGAATTGCCACTCTTCTTATGTGCATTTTACTCTTTGTCACTGTTATACAAGAGCTTGAACTACATTTGTCTCTAAAGCACGATCATTAACGTTACTCTCACTTTCAATACTTTCACTTATGCTACTACTATTATTGCAAACGCCGTCATCTTCTGAATCTTGACTGCATCTCATATCATCAATCTTTAAATCTATCGAGCTCTCTGTTTGCGACTTATTGCTAACATCCGTATCATCCAACCGCAATTTTATGTCTACGAAAGATTCGTTCCTAGATTTTGAACTAGAATAAGAATCGTCGACGTTCGACACAGATTTACATTCAGCATTCGAATCTGAATCTACATCGACTTGCGACAAGGACGACTGTTCAAGCTTAGACGATTCGTTCTCACTTGTCTCTTTAGATTCATTCAACATTTTCGTCAAATCTGCCCAAGGATCTTCCAAAAAGGCTTTCATATCAACGTAGGATGATATGTCAATCTGTTTGCGTGTATCCCTTCGCTGAACCTGAAGTGAAAAACATTCAATACTTTTGTTAATTTGTTAACATAAACAACAGGCTGAATAAAATCGAAATTCTACTAATTGGTTACCCTTTTCTGGCCGTAAAATTGCTTGCCAGAGAGCTTGTAAGGAGAGTATGAATTACTGAAATTTGACTTTGGGCTCGAATGGTACTGGTTCCTGTAGTGTTTAAACCCGCCACTACCTGAATTATGGTGATTTCGACCCCCATAGCCGTTCCAATTATTACTGAACCTCTTGTGCTCTGGCAATGGAGTGCTGATATTCAACGGGATAAAGTCATTCCCTAAATGTTTCTGACTCGGTGAAGTTTTCGGAGTATGACACTGATGACCATCACTTTTACCGGGACCATAACCTATTCTATTTTTGTAGTCGTGCGACCTCCAGTTGTAACTTTGTTTCTCCCTACTACCACTCGGCGTGTTTAACGGAGATCTCTTCATTTTCAAACTGTTCATACTGTTCATAGGATCCGTGAGTATTTACAAATAATGTTTCCCAGAAAACGATATATATTTATACGCACTCAAACGACGCCATGACACTTGCTTCAGCAACTAAGAGGACGCTGACCGAACGATCGACGTATTGATAAAATAGCGCGCGCAAGAAGCATCGATTTATTGATAATTTAAATTCAAAATTTTATGCGCGAAGTACATATGTAGTTCTAACTTCATTAAAATTTCGCTGTTCAATGACTGAATTAAAATATATTGTTAAAAAATACGCTGTAAAAATAAATTCATAAATTATCTCAATGTAATTCATAAATTATCTCAATGTAATGTAATTCCCACGTAAGTTAACGTAAAGTCTATCTGATAGTGAAAGATGTAATAATCGTTAATAACTAAACCATTAAATTTATTAAGTATACTTCTAACTATATGTACGAATAATTGTGATCCAAAGTCTGCACGTAATTTACAAAAAATTAAACATTTTCTGTAATAAAATTTGTAAATTTTTCCATTTTACAGATTAAGTGAAACACAAAAAGAAAACCGAGGGTGTGAAACACTAAAATGGAACACAAAAGTTCAGAAATTACACCTCTTGATTGGTTTTTCTTTTTTTTCTTTTTCAAATGAAAATGCACAATTTATGGACAATGAAATGCTAGCGTCGCGTAGCGGAGAATCTGTAGAACTAAAAACTGTTGATGTCCTTGTCGCACATTAGTTTCCTATCTATCTCACAAGCTCCTGTCGTGCTCTCTTTGTTTAACCAATAGAATGTTTCGATCTAGAAATTTTTTAATTTTTATTTACACATTTTCTAGATCACATGGAATTTAGAAAGAAAGCTTAGAATTTAGAAAAGGAGATGCAAATGCAAAAGTTCAAAAATTAGTCCTTTAATTGGTTTTTTTCGTAAATGAAAATTTTGCCATTCGTGTGCACTAGCGCCGCGCCATAATGAAAGATGAAACTAAAATCTATTACTTTCCTTGTCACATACAACGTTACTTGTTTCCCGACAGTATTGAAATGTAAACGGCTCTCAACTCCAAGTTCTGTTCAGCACTTGCTTTTCTAATTGATTTTTAAGTTAAATTTCTCTCATTTTTACCATTGTTTATTTTATTCCTTCTTTTTTTTCAACAGACGTCACCGCTGATTCGCTTGCTAGAAACGAACTACGCGCCACTAAATAGTTCCAATAGATGGCAGCGCATATCTCGCTCGTAACCACGAACTGCAGCGAACAGAATATTTATTAATATTAATGAATAACAAGATTTTGTAACATTTGCTTTAATTAATTATTAACAACTGAGAATACAGTATATTTTCTGCCATCTTATTTTCTTCTTTCTTCATTTTAAATCAGCGTCGCCGCCGTTAAACTCGCTTTTGAAAATGCATTTTAAAAACGAGCTTAATTAGCGGCGACGTCAATTACAAAAGCAAGTAAGAAAGAAAGAAAATAAAATAGCAGAATTATAATTTCAATTTGTTAAGGATCAAGCAAAGCAATCACGAACATAAACATCTTGTTGTACATAGATTGAAATAAATAGTAGTTGTGGTAATTTCTTGTTAATTCTTGTAATATAATACATTTATTAAAAGAAGTAAACCAGTCCACAAAGTTGAAATTTTTCAAATTTTTCATGAATCTTCGAATTTTCCACAAATGCATAGTCTGTATTTGGCAGTGCCGCCACCTGCTACGAGCGAGCCCGTAACTCCCTTGTCATGCTTGCCAACTACGTACGCTGCAGTGGTGTCGACACTGGTGGCGCCAGCCGCGGCGACACGACGCATGTGTAATGGCGCTGGTGCGTCAGAGAGTAGGAAAGTGACCGCCAGACGCAGCGAGTGCCTGGTTTCGCGTAGGTAGACTGGTTTCAGTCGTGCTTTGGTTCGCGCACGTTCGACAGTTTCTGCACTCGCGATGGACGGCTTGATACCTGTTGCACGGCCCGGCGCGCACCGGTTCCTCCCGTTGTCCACGTATCGACGTCCGCTGTTGTAATACCGCCGGAAGAATAGAACAACATCCGACTATATCGCCGCGAGGATGCACGGATGTTGACGTTTCTCGTGGCGTGACGGTACTTGCGGCGTGTCGCGATTTTTCGGGTGTTCTGCGGGGCGATATATATACGCCGGGACGGGGGGGAGGAGGCGGTGAATATATATTAGTCGGCGCCACGGCCGCCCGGCTGGCGAGACAATGGGGATCGTGCAGAGCCGCGCCGGCGAAGGCGATGGCGGTGTCCGCGAGGTGTTCATCGGCGGCATCAAGGGCGGCACGCCTCTACAATCCTGTCAACCGAGCCTCGGCATGGGAAGTTTGGGCGGACCGCACGCACGCAGCGGCAGCGTCCGCGGCGCGCCGAGGCAACCGATGCCCGACGCCGCGGAGCTCGAGAGGCGCTTCACCAAAGTGCTGGTGAGTCGAAAATTACAATATCTATCCGCGTGTAAGTCCTTTCCTTTGATTTTTTTCACTGCCAGTCCTCGACTTGCACGTGTATGAACATCCCCTGCGAATATCAGAAGGTTTCAGGTTCGAACTGTCAGTACCAATGACGTCTTTTATGATACATTGTCTCTCGCGAGCGAACTGACTAACATCGCCTCTCGTCGATTTTTTTTTCTTTTTTTGTTTTTGATTTTGTTGGTACTAGTTCTTCGAGAGCGATGAGGCAACGAAGGGTGTTTATCAAATCGTTGTATAAAATATTATTTTGTATGTTGTACGCATTCTGCGTGTTCAATCGTTTAGAAAATCGTTAGTATTTGTATTGTATATTTCCATATATTGTACATGCATTTCTTTCCTCCTTTCGTTGTCCCTAGATTTTTTTCACCGCTACTTTTCGACCGTGTGTATTATACATCCTGTAAATATCGGAAGATATTCGAGGTCGAATCTTTTCTCGAAACTGTCCAATACCAATGACATGTCTTTTATGATACATTATGTCTTTCATTTCTTTTGATTTTGTTTCTTGTTGTTAGTTGTTCTTCAAGAACAGTAAGGTAATGAAGGATTATAAAATTGTCAGTATTTTGTATTTATATTTCCGTACATTTTTTGTCTTCAATTTTCGTATTTCGCTACTTTTTGATATATATCGGGCTGATCATATGTATTTGGCTTCTGATTGGCCTACGTCAGTAAGTTAGAAGAATGATGTATCCCAGAAGAAAGAGTATCACTGTTTCCTAAGATTTCATGAAAAATACGGGGATTTGTGTACTGACTCGTTTTTCTCGGACACACGTACGCGTGTACACGCTGCTCCGAATATATTTCACGAAATTAATCTCGTTTACGAGTAGCGTCTTTCAAAGAAGATGGACATGGCGATTCTCTCGAACGGTTTGTGTTATATTTACGTTTCTTTCATTTCTAAAGATAGTATTGTTCGCGTTCGTTAAGATGCACAGATGCGTCCGATAATTCAGAGAAATATGCGTCGGCGTGCATACGAACGAGGCTCGTCGAGCTATCTCTCTGGAACCCCGTGCAAGTTCCGTTTTGTTCAATGTAATGCGGGATATTAATCGACAGTAAATCACGTGCTGCTCACTGATCGCTGGTAATCAATTACAGTTTAAGAATAAAAATCTAAATGTCTATATAGCTTTAGAATGAACATCTAAATATCTATATAGTTTAAGAATAAAAATTTAAATATCTGTGTAGGTTAAAAATAAAAATCTAAATATCTACATATGGTTTAAGAATAAAAATCTATAGTTTGAGAATAAAAATCCAAATATAGTTTAAAAATAAAAATCTAAATATCTACATATGGTTTAAGAATAAAAATCTGTAGTTTGAGAATAAAAATCCAAATATAGTTTAAAAATAAAAATCTAAATGTCTATGCAGCTTTAGAATGAACATCTAAATATCTATATAGTTTAAGAATAAAAATTTAAATATCTGTGTAGGTTAAAAATAAAACTCTAAATATCTGTATAGTTTAAGAACAAAAATCTAAATCTGTGTACACGTGTGGTCTGTACACTCACAAAAGTAGTCAAACGCTTGCAGATACTTTTTGCAAAGTTCTAAATATAGTTTAAGATTAAAAAAATCTATAGCTTGAGAATAAAAATCTAAAATCTAAGTCTACGTTTATTCCTATACTTACAAGACTGTTGGATACACATACAGAGATACTTTTTATAAAAAAAAAAAAAAGTAATCTAAAGAGATTCTTCTTTCGATAGGAATGAAATCAGAGAGATTGGGACAGATATGGGAATAGTCGATTCGTAGTTTTTTTGATGTGCCTTGCTCGTATGTAGTGTAACGACGTTGACGTAAGAGCGGCAGGGTCATTTTTATCTTTGCTATCCTCGAGGTGTAATGCAAGTAACAAGCTGATCGGTATCAACACGTGTGGCCCGTAATATATAGCTGCTAATACTTGAACTCGAGTGAACTTGTGACAGTGGTTCTCCCTAAGCTATCGATGCCTATCTGCATTGCAGTTGAATTTCGAATATAAAGGAACGTGATCAGAAATTCAGCATTTAAATATACATAATTAATACATATGCATACACAACTAATACACACATATACGTATACAATATAATATGCTATATACAGGCTGGAAATAAATCTGTAATTTTTTTATTACATATAAAAAAAAAAGGTTTGTTTACAAATCAAAGTGCACCAAATTTTTTCTTATATTTTGATATTTTATTAAAAAGAAAAAGAAATAGGTGGAAAAAACTTTTAACCCACCCTGTATGTACGTGTAAAAAATACTCATACATACACCGATAAAATTAGCCATTGTATTTTTATACTGGAGTTTATTACTTGATCGACTCTGGACAAACTTGCAGATTAACCCCTTTCTATGATTTTTAAATACGTTTCATATTCAACATCGCCCCTAGTGAGGATGTCGATACGAAAAGTTCACCCGATTTTGTTAAATATTTCTCATTTACTCTGATTGATATTGTTTGAGTCGGATTGAATTGAAAAAACATCAATTAAGAGAGAGAGTGAGAAAATTTTCATAAGATAGTTGCGTAATATCCTAACCTCTTCAACAAGCGCCCCTGTTTCTCCGATGTTGGAAGTTGTAGAATTTATCGCTTGTACGAGGAGAGCCACGAATTTTTTCTCGCCTCGGATGAGAAATGTCGAGAGCTGTGAGGCAAGAGTTCATACTGCGCGAATGAGAAAGAGAGAGAGAGAGAGAGAGAGAGAGAGAGAGAGAGAGAGAGAGAGAGAGAGAAAGTGAGATGCACGCCTACGTAGAGGCGGCTCTCACCAAATAAGATTCGATTGTGCATCGAAACGACCATCGGCAACGACTACGAGCATACCATAAACAAAGAGGCCCCTTTACGGCCACGCGGTCGTCCGGCTCTCCCTATCTCTCTGTACGTCTAGTAGTCTCGTCATCTTGGCATTTAACTTCCGAGAGATTTTGCTCTTCAGCGTCGATTGTTTCTCGACCATTTTTGATATTATACGAACGCGTCTCGTTGTATTCGTTCCATTAGCGCGAGATAATTATTTACGACACGGTGTATATATTTTATGTTTCACGCCGATGTTTCTAGCATTTCGAAACCGGACGTCACAGTTGCGTGATTTTGCATCAAAATTGTCGATTGTTTCGATATATAAATATGTTTCATTGTGTTTGTTTGAATATCATCGTGTATTGTGAAATTTTATTACGCTTCGTTGTGTAATTCATGAAGAGAATGGCGATGTGTTTTTTTTTTTTTTTTTTTTTTTTTTTTTTCGGAATTACACGTTATAGTTTCGAGAGATATTTTGCCTCTTAATATCTTCATTTCGATGTAAATGCATCTCATTGTATGCATCGTTTAATTGGCATGAGATAGTCATATATATTTTTATACCGTGCTTCGTCATATTATTCACGAAGAAAATGACGATGTTTTCAAACATTATAGTTACCAGATATTGCCGCTTAATTTCGATATAAATGCCTCTCGTTGTACTCGATGTCTCGTTTATACGAGTCGTTCAATATATAAAAAAATATATCATTCTTCGTCGTATAATTCACGAGAAAGAAAACAATTTCTGATGCTCTTAGCATCTTCGAGATTATACATCACAATTTCGTGTGCTAGAATCAACGCAGCGCGGTAGATGAACGAAAGAAACTCTAATAAATTTCACGTTCGCATGCTAACGATCTTTTGATAGGCCATTTGATAATGTTGCTCAAAATAATCGTGGGATTTCATTCTATTATAGATGCTTGTCCGTGAGTCATCGCGGCAGTTAATCGTGCATCGTAGTTATAGAAACCGCGGTTTGACTCACGAGAATCGTTCCAGGGCCATGCGAAAGTTTTCCTTGCCGTGTCTCCCATTCTAGCAACGGAAATTCGATATAAGTATAATATGGACATATGTATGTGCTCTTTGCTATATAACCTCTGTTCTATTTGCTGCTCCAATCACAATCAGATATTCCGTCCATCTTAGAAGATTTATTCTCTTTATGTTTTCTATTTATGTTTAGGCTAGGTTCGATCGAATTGGTATCCTTTTTTTTATTGCTTATTATATATTATATTATTCATTCGTGTTTAGGTTAGGTTCGATCGAATTGGTATCTTTTTTTATTGATTATTTTTATTGATTATTATATGTTATACTATTCATTCGTATTTAGGTTAGGTTCGATCGAATTGGTATCTTTTTTTATTGATTATTGTATGTTATATTATTCATTCATGTTAGGTTCGTTCGAATTGGTATCTTTTTCTATTGATTATTATATGTTATATTATTCATTCGTATTTAGGTTAGGTTCGATCGAATTGGTATCTTTTTTTATTGATTATTGTATGTTATATTATTCATTCATGTTAGGTTCGTTCGAATTGGTATCTTTTTCTATTGATTATTATATGTTATATTATTCATTCGTATTTAGGTTAGGTTCGATCGAATTGGTATCTTTTTTTATTAATTATTGTATGTTATATTATTCATTCATGTTAGGTTCGTTCGAATTGGTATCTTTTTCTATTGATTATTATATGTTATATTATTCATTCGTATTTAGGTTAGGTTCGATCGAATTGGTATCTTTTTTTATTGATTATTGTATGTTATATTATTCATTCATGTTTAGGTTAGGTTCGATCGAATTGGTATCTTTTTTTATTGATTATCGTATGTTATATTATTCATTCATGTTTAGGTTAGGTTCGATCGAATTGGTATCTTTTTTTATTGATTATTATATGTTGTATTATTCATTCATGTTTAGGTTAGGTTCGATCAAATTGTTATCTTTTTCTACTGATTATTTTTATTAAAATTTTATTTTACTTATTCTGCAATCTTCGAATTTTCACAAATCAACTGTGCGTTTAATGTTTCTGAGGTTTGGGCGTAATATTTACGAAAAATTATCGAAACGTGTACTTTATTGACATATTCAAGATATCTTCAACATGTATACAGAGTGATTCACGTAACTTGACAAACTCGTCGTAAAATATCTCCTTAACAGTTAGATTTAGGACTAATGTGGCTTGATACTTTTTTACTTGGAATTTAATATTCTCTCGATTTACGATGTAAAAAATATATAGTCCAGTTGAAAAAAGAAAAACAAAGATAGAAATGATCTTGGAAATTTCGAAACCCCCCGACACATATAAAAAATTGACACGCCATGTTTTGCCTCTCTTGAAACCATACAACTTTTGTGTTAAACAATTTTTTTTCACGGGACGCATAATTTAGAAGTGATTTCATGTGTGCAAGTTACGTGAATCACCCTGTATATTCAAGATCCGTATCTAAATTTTCATCATAAATATTAAAAATTCTGATAAATATAAGTAGTTACTTGCGAATATTAATAAATATTTTAATTACAAAGTTCTTTATAAATATTAAATATTTTTAATATAAGCGAGAGTTTTGAGAGACAATCTCGTAATATCAGGAATACATGTATATTTTTATATTGATGATCATTCTTAGCTATCTCGCAGCGGAGTCGTTTGGGTGATACTATGTACCAATCTGTCTGGCTACCAACCAGCAAAGTGAAAGGGAAATTAAGTGTCACAACGTACAAATTGTCGTGCTAATTTTTGTTCAAATTTATCGTTGGTCTCCTAACGCCAAAATCTATCATATATCATATTTCTTAAACTGTAAAGTTATTTGTACGTATTTCTTAAACTGTAGAGTTCTTTGGCTGACTCCTTCATATTTATTCCTTCGATTAAAACTATGATACATCTTTGTCAAGTTGTCAGGAACTATTAAGATTAAATATTATAATATTAAGATAAAATATAATATTATAGTAATATTAATATTATATAATATTAAAATAAAATATAATAATATTAATATATAATAATATATATTATAATTATATTAATATTATATATATATTATATTTATAATATAATTATATTAGTATTATATTATATATTATATTTATATCATAATTATATTAATATTAATATTATAATATTATATATAATATTAAGATAAAATATAATATTATATATAATATTAAGATAAAATATATTATATATAATATTAAGAAAAAATATAATATAATATTATATACAATATTAAGATTAAATTAATTAATTTAAATTGTTAAATAAGATAAAATATATTATCAAGATTCAATATTAAAATATATAACTCGAGTTCGTAGTAGCTTCTAGTAACTTGAAAACGTTGCATTTATGCAACTTTCGCGTCAACAAACGATAATTTAATTTTCTAAGCTGTCCAGATTTTGTGTCGGACACGTGGATCAAGCATAGACTCGCTGGCCTTACCAGTAATCGGTCGCTTGATAGCGAAAGCCACGTTCCTGTTCAACACGCGAATCTTCAACATTCTCACAACCAGGCAAAATCTTCGCTGACCGCGACGCCCACTCTTTCTTCATTTTTCTCGTTTTTCTTGCCCTGCTCGCGACGAGCGTGTATCTTTCTTCTTTCCTCTGTCTTTGTGACAGCACGGCTGGAACTCTGCCAGAACAAAATGGTCAATTGTTCGTTCGATCGCTGGTATCCTCTTCCTTCCGAGAGATTGCGGGTCATTGTGAAAATTCCGATCGCTCTTCGCATCGTGATTTGACACAACGATCGCTGATATCAGCTCGAACGAGTTGATCCTTTTTCGTTCCCTTGTTTCTTTTTTGAAATGAACATTACTCTCGTGCGAAGCACTTCACGAAGATTACAAGATTCGACACAATTGATTCGCTTTAATTTCTTAATATTCGGACACCAGATATCGAAACTGTTATAATTGCGTAAAAGAAAAAAAAAAAAAATTAGACAAAACTTGAGCTTATTTCAAGGCTCGAGAGCTCAATCGTTTTATTCCAGATATGCTTTATGCTTTTGCAGCAGATGGCAAAGTGAGGACGCTTTTCCTCTGAAAAATGTTATTACAGATCGTCTTACGAAAAAATTTCTCTGACACGGAAAATTTCGTATGAAAAATTTTCTTTCGCGACCGAGTTTACAGTCGCGAGATTCGAATATCTCGAAATTCACTGTACGATTTTTTCCCGCCACTTTAAACATCAGGTTACGATTTCTTAAATTTTCGTTGTCCGAGTCTAACATTCATAGTTCAATAAAATGGCGAAAAAGAAATCGTACGTGAAGTTTTCGATGATCGTTACAAAGAGAGGGTGCTTCAGTATTCAAATTCTACGTACTGTGACAATTTACAGCGAGACCGTAATTCTTGCCACGAGTACAGATCAAAAGGTTAAAATTGACCAAAGTTCAAAGTCCAGAAATGACGTTTTCTAAAAAAAAAAAAAAAGAAAGAAAGAAACATATATTCATCGGCCGAATCCAGCCGATTTTCCTGAATCAGTGCTATCGGTACTATCATCGATCGACAGGGTCGTTCAATACTCGATACACGTCTGTGCACGCTCGAACACAATCACGTACTATACACGACCGCTGAAGAATCGGATCGAGTACGTGAAAAAAAAAGAAAAAAAAGAAAAAGAATCAGTGCCGATAACGCGACTCTCCGTAGCTAAAACAATACTACTGTCCAGAGGAGGAGCCACGTTCTGTCTGAAAATATCCACAGGAAAAGATAAAACCGGCGTTTCTATATATAGAGGGATGTTGGAGCAGTGCCTCTCTCTCGCGAGTTCATCTTTTTGACGATAAATCAGCGTCATTCAGAGAAATCACATTGAAAGATTGCTCGATGCTTGTAACAAACACTGATACTGAATGACTGTTTAATGAACAAAACGCTCGCGATATGAAAATTAACAGGATTTTAAATGTTCTGAAACTAACTCGTTTCCGTGGAACTTTTTATTATACAGACTCTTTCAAAATATCTGTTCCGCGAGAGGAACGTTTGAAGTTTTTTTTTTTTTTAATAAAAATTCCGCGAAAACAGAAAACATTGTTATTTTTCACACATACGCGAAACACGCAAGTTCGAGCAGAATTTTTCCTTAAAAAAAATCTGTCAATTTCGACCCGTGATTATAAGCAGTTAGAACTACCAAAATGGTCAAAATGAACCGGTTTATAATATTTTTCAGAGTAGCTTCGCAGAATCGTAAAGAATCGCATTTTTAGAGATTTCAATGACTTTTGTAAAATATACGAATAAAGCTTTGTGTCCTTTATTGTATTATAAATTTCTTTCTGTGCCACGCAGTTTCATTTTTTACACCCTTAATCGTCGATAGTTCTAGTATTGAATTATCGTACCGTTTGGTCACTTGCAGGCAATTTGATTGCGGACCATAACGAGTGACCGAACCGTATACAAAAATTCGTCGCTTTCTTTTTACGAACTCGTCGGTATGTTATACTTCATGTGATATAGTTTATATTATTCAGTTTTTCAGTGACCACCCTTTATATAGATTATTTAAAAGAAAAAAAAAAAAAAATCTGATCTGTTTGCCGATGCTTGCCAATTTATCCCTCATTTGTTCGACTGTGACATCCATCTCCAGTTTCAACCTACAATTAGGCAATTCCGATCTGGAAGTTGGAATCGCGAAATTACAAAATTGCCGTGTATCGTTCATCGGCATCCTGTTTGCGTTGTCGGAATCACAATTCGAAGGACATTTTGATCCGCGGCGCGACAGGCGCGAGAATGTTTCCATTCTCGTGACATGGTGGCACGCACGCACGCGTGTGTTTTGTGTGTATGTGTGTATGTGTGAATATTTGATATATCATCTATGTCGGGTGGCACGCACACGCACACACGAGCGCATGCTCGCAAGCAGTCGGCTTAATTCAGCCGTACAAATTGCACAAAGCTGTCTGCCGACTATCCGTGTTAAAAATACGCGGCTGCTGACGCGTTTTTCCAGTCTGTCGATAGTGAAAGCATTTCTGCGTTGCTCTTTCTCTCGTATCTTCCGACGTACGGTTATGCAACGCATAAAAAAAAAGAGAGAGAAAAAGAGAAAAGGAAACGCGCTTTTTCCGCCACCGTGGAGTCGATCCCTGCTTTATCGATCTCTCTCGAACTCCTAACCTCTTGGGCTAAAATGACGTGCCACGCACGTCGAGAATTTTTTGTTATTATGCACTTATGCTATAAACTATACTATATACTTATACTATAAACTTAAACTATACTATATACTTATACTATAAATTTAAACTATATTATATACTTATACTATAAACTTAAATTATATTATATACTTATACTATAAATTTAAACTATACTATATACTTATACTATAAACTTGAAGTATACTATATACTTATACTACCGAACTACTACACTATATACTTATACTACCAAACTACTACACTATATACTTATACTATCAAACTACTATATACTTATACTACCAAACTACTATATACTTATACTACCAAACTACTATATACTTATACTACCAAACTACTATATACTAAACTACCAAAATTGCAATATCTTCTCAGTTTTAAGTATATTTAAATATAACCCAGAGCAAGACGAGTGATAAGTTTATTACTTTTTAATAATTTCTATCCAGTGATATCGTACCGACGAGTTCAAAAGAAAAAGAAAGCGACGAATTATTGTGTACGGTTCGGTCGTTCGTTATGGTCCGCGAACCAGTTGCCAGCGCAAGGAGTTAAAACACCGCGAGTCTTTATCAAGCCTGTATTTCTGAACACGTGGTTGAGTATAAGTTTCACGACTTGCTAACAGTAATTTGGAATTAATGATCCGGTAGATCCAGATCTGTGATTATGCGTCTACAGACAACAATTCTATTAGAAACCTCCGGTTTATACCTGAGATATCATTAAACACTGGTTCGTCGAACGTCTCCGTGGACGTAGACAAAGGAGAGGGAGCGAGCGGAGCACACATCGCGAAATGGCCCATGGCCAAATGGCGTGCACGTGCGAATAGAGCTATTTCTGCAGCATAAATAAAGGTCCCTCTGCCATTTCTTTACGTATACATGAGTACGTACGAAACATACGTCGCTGCCGGTGGCGCCTAAACGCTCCCGTTTGACCGTGAACTAGCGGCGGAAACTTGGTTTTGGTCCACCGAATCAGAAAAAAGGGTCACGTTAGAATCTTCTATGCTTTTGTCTTTTTGTTTTTTTTTTTTTTTTTCTCTTTTTACTCGAACACGTGGAACGCGGATGCATTTTGTATTTGTATACAAAGGGTGATTCTTAATAGTGATGAATCGACAATCTACACCAGCGGTTCCCAACCTGCGATTGAGAAAATATTGGTAAAAACATTATTAAAAATTTTACATTTTATTGATGAAACGTTTAATCCTTATTATATATATAGGTATGTATATCGTTTTGTTTTACTCAAAATTATACTATTCCTTACTGCTATTATTGAACATAATTAAAGAATTTTATACGTATATATATATATATATATATAAATATATAAATAGTGAGGAATAGTAATTTTGAGTAAACAAATATTTTTAAATAGACACATACACAGATCGTGTTAAGAAATCGATCGATCAATTTACAATGTTGGAAAGTAGTATCGACAATTTAAGAATAGAATCGCATACGTGGGTGTCATTACGCGCTTATGTGATACGTGTGTCGCAAAGAATAGATCAGGAGAGCAGACGTGCGTCGTAATCGCAGGAAGACGATCGTTGAATTAGAAAGCCTCACAGCATTTGCAATCTTGACGAAGAACAATTGGCTCTTTGAATTTCTCGTAGACGTATAGTGACACGTAGGTGGTTCTTTTCGTTTTCCGCTACCGTTCAACGATCTCGTTTAATTTCTATTCGTGAAATTTAAACATCGCGCGTAAAGTTCTATTTTCAGCTCGAATCGATTATCAAAGAAAGGAAAAAAAAAAGAATGTGAAGTGAAAATATGTTGATATATGGAATACGATAGTAATTAGCCAGTTTAATAAACTAACTTAAATGCGGAAAAATTTTACTTTTTCCACGTTGGGAAAGAAGAGATGAAAGGAACTGCGAGTTCGGGTAAAACTCGGCTCAATGTGTTGGAAAATGTATCTGGGAAACCAGACTAACCAGGTTCCCTTTTTTCGCGTAATTGTGCGCACTTGCGTACTCGCGTGTACGCGTGCATGGAAACGCAAAACACGCAGTCACGTACGCTTGTGCATACATACGTGTGTAACTCTGAAAGCTTCTCCACCCTTTTACGTCTTTTCAATAACCCCTTTCCTTTTCTTTCTATATTAGACCAATTTCTAACCAGCAATGGGCGAAATTTGTTTCGAACAATAATCCGTAGATAAATCAAAAATTTCTGTCAGACATTTTACAGACGTAGGACACCGTATTTTTAAAGATATTCGGTCACTCGTTATGGTCCGCGAACCAGTTGCCAGCTCAAGGGGGGGGGGGGGGTTAGTAACACATAATTTCGTCATTTTGCAAGTAGATTATTTTTTTTAAATAATGTTGTTCGAAGATTTTTCAAAACACCTCCTCCTCCTCCGCTTTGTTTTCACCTTTACGAAATCTATAAGTAAATTTCTTCCTGTACTCCTCCGCCCCCCTTTTTTTTTCTTTCTTTCTTTCTTTCTTCAGCCCTTGCGCCAGCCTTTCACCTTTGTTCCACCTGCATTTTTGTTTTTCCTCCTCGTTCGACACAGAGTCAACGGGTGGTGGTTCGTCTTTTGTACGTAAAGGCCCCCACGGTTGCCCATCTTTCTCCCTCGTTCCGGTTCCCTTTCACTTCCTCCCTCCCTCTCTCCGCCTCTCCTCCGCCGCCCTTTTTCGCCGTTTTCCATCTTCCTCCGCCGCTTCCATCTATCGGCGCCACACACAGAAAGCGCGCGCGTGCACACGGGGTTTATTCAAGAGTAACGTGGGTGAGGAAGAGTTGGG
The DNA here is from genome assembly GCF_011392965.1 of Frieseomelitta varia. Taxonomy (NCBI): domain Eukaryota; kingdom Metazoa; phylum Arthropoda; class Insecta; order Hymenoptera; family Apidae; genus Frieseomelitta; species Frieseomelitta varia. The sequence goes on along the minus strand of NW_025110006.1, from coordinate 159,167 downwards.
GGGGCTTGGTGTAGTTGGATGACTGCCACAGAAGAGAATCCTAGGTGTGTCACTAACCGGTGTGCACCGCGACACGAGCCTCTACCGCCCCTTCGGGTTGTTGTCCCACGTATTTTTTCCATCGTCGTGTCCGTACGGCGTTTTATATTCCAAGTAAGACCGTTTCGTGCAAAGAAAGCACGCGACCATCTTGATTCAACAGCAAGAGAAAACAACTGATTCACTGGCACACTGGCACACCCTGTTCCTTTTCTTGTTCGTTTTTCTTTTTCTTTTTTTTTTGATTTTGGTATTAGTTTAGCGACGCTTTAATTAATAATTTATTTCTGTTTGGAGATAAATGTTTTTTGAATAAATAGTATAAATGAAATATTATATTATATAGATGACTGCAGCATAATAAAATTGGAGAATTTTATCGCGTGGATTCCTAAGGTTCTTAAACAAAACTAAATATGTGTTTCAACTCTTTTTGCCCCTTTCTTTTATGTTTTCTGATTTTGGTATTATTTAGTGATGCTTTAAGGAAATGATTCGCTCTCTTTGAAGATGAAAGTCCTTTTTATATAACTGTGAATGATAAAATAAAATTGGAGCAGACAAAGTAAATATTTTTTGTAATGTCAGCTCTAGAAAATATGTGGATTCCTTAAGATTTCTACGATTACCAAACGCCACTAAATATGTATTGTACTATAGTATAAAACTCTCATCGCCTCGTAATCGTTCAAACGCATCGCTTGATCGATATTTTCTGGATGATCTGCCTGCGTGAAACTGGTTCCAAGCCTGTGGAATCGCAAATATATGCATACTTTACGTAACTCGTTTCGCGTTGCACTACTTGTTTTATTATTGTTGTATTATTGCAGTTTCTCTGTACAAGCCGTTTTCTTTTACGGATTTAATCGGGTTACGTACGTACGGTTGCTTACGAAAGCTGCTTTCGAACAATTGCAGAAGCTTTTTACATACATTAACCTCTTGCGCTGAAATGACTTTGTCCCAAAATTGCAATATTTTCTCAATAGCTTTAAGTATATTTAAGTACAACCCAGGCAAAACAAACAATAAATTTATTACTTCTCAATCATTTCTATCCAGTGATATCATACCGATGAGTTCAAAGGAAAAAGAAAGCGACAAATTGTTGTGTACGGTTCGGTCCCTCGTTATGGTCCGCAATCAGTTGCCAGCGCAAGTGATTAACCTCCAAAATTGTAATATTTTTACAGTTTTAAGTATATTTTTAAGTATAACCCAGGCAAAACAAACAATAAATTTATTACTTTTCAATAATTTCTATCAAGTGATATCATACCGACGAGTTCAAAAAGAAAACGACGAATTATTGTGTACGGTTCGGTCACTCGTTATGGTCCGCAATCAGTTGCCAGCGCAAGTGATTAACCTCCAAAATTGTAATATTTTTACAGTTTTAAGTATATTTTTAAGTATAACCCAGGCAAAACAAACAATAAATTTATTACTTTTCAATAATTTCTATCAAGTGATATCATACCGACGAGTTCAAAAAGAAAACGACGAATTATTGTGTACGGTTCGGTCCCTCGTTATGGTCCGCAATCAGTTGCCAGCGCAAGTGATTAACCTCCAAAATTGTAATATTTTTACAGTTTTAAGTATATTTTTAAGTATAACCCAGGCAAAACAAGCAATAAATTTATTACTTTTCAATAATTTCTATCAAGTGATATCATACCGACGAGTTCAGAAAGAAAACGACGAATCATTGTGTACGGTTCGGTCACTCGTTATGGTCCGCAATCAGTTGCCAGCGCAAACGGTTAAGCCACACAGTTTAAATCAAATATAAAAAAAAAAAAAGACGTAAAATCAAGAATTAACTGTAGGTCAAAAATAAATTGTTGATCAACACGCAGGATAATTAAGAGTAAAAATCACTCCCTCGAAAGCGTAAATAAAAAAATCGGTTGCACGGAGGGGTTCGATCATTTTCACGGCTCGTGGATCAGCGCGACGGCAATGTTTTTGCATCCAGGGGTTGCATCCGTGGTAACGAGGCTGGTTCCGTACATTCTTGCAGCACCCTTCTTTCACCCTTGTTTCACCCTCGTCTGGCCACGTTCGGCTGCGCGTATGCGTTTTCACGTTTTTTCCCTTCCTGGTCGTCGTCGTAGTCAGGGGCCATAACCTCCCCTAACTTTCGACTCTCCTTGAAGCTCAGCGATCCCAAGGGTAAGAGAGAGAGAGAGAGAGGGTACATTTGAAATCCATTCGACGACCGTTCGTTTTCTGCTCCTCTGCGTGCAGCTTCTCGAATTCGTCAACCTGTTTCCCTGTGTGAAATTGAACGATGTGAGAAATAACCTGTAAACTAGGGGTGCGTGAAGAATAATCTGTGAGCTAGGGGTGTGTAAAGGAGACGAATAAAAAGATGTAGTAATAAATATAATTTTGCAGGTGATCTGTAGAGAATTTATTTTCTATGAATTTATTTGTTTATTTATAAAATTATCTCGGATACTGGAAATCGCCGAAACCCAAAAATTTCAGTGTCAAAAAGGTGTTAAGGGTGTCATAGAGTAAATTCACAAGAACCTGAAAATTTCGTGTACATTTGGATCATCATTTGGCGAGGATTCCCGGGAATTTCGAATCTGAATTTTTGTGGGAGAAGAATTTTGTTGAAACCGCGACTGATAAGTTGTGAGTGTTTGCGACAGAAAATGTGTCTGACACATTCTGATTTTAAACCTTTGTGTTATTCGTGCGAACGAGTTCGACGAAGCTCATCGCGAAACACGATATTCGAATGTTCGATTACTCGAAATTTTCTAGAATCAGATTCGAAAGAAATTCCCGATATTTTCGTTCTCGTTTTTTCTTGCACCTTCACCATGAACGTGGATTTTCAAGTTCCAATTCACACAACAGAGTATAGGAATATATATGAGAACAAATAGCTCTGTCTAACTCTCGTAGCACGCGTTGCAATGATTCAGCCGAGTGCTTCCACAGCGGCCGGTTAACGCGTGTTAAGTCTCTAATTATCGCATCTGACCGGATCATTAGTCGCGTGAAAGTCGGCTGGCATTTTTAACGCCAATGCTCGTATCTGGAACGCGTGAAATTTTTACGTGTATTACGAAGTTTATTATATGTGTATATATATTATTTATAATTTATATAATAATACAATATGTAATATATTTAATTTATATATAGTAGAATATAATATAATATATATAGTATAGTATTTTATATTTTAATACAATATAATATATTTTATATATAGTAGAATATAATTTATATAATAATATAATATATAATTTATTATTATATATATATATATATTAAATAATAAATTATATATTATATTACTATATAAATTATATTATTTTATTGAAAACTGAAGATAAAGTTTATTTCCTTCCCAAGATTAAAGTTCATTCATCGTGCGTGTAAATACAAAATGTCGGGACAAAATGATACCACACTCTGTATTTTCTTACATTATGTATATTTATGTGAATTATGTACGGGGTGGAAAGAAAAGTTTGTCCGTGGCTAGTATAGGTGAATTGTACATCTTCGATTTGATGGAAAATTGACCTTAACCTTGAATCTCAAGGTCAGAATTTTTTCTCCTTCTTTTGCATTGTATTCTACTCATCACGAAGGTAAAACTTTTCCAAGTAACCACAACTGGTAACCTAATTTCTACCTAGTTCTCCTGAAAAATGGCAAGAAAGTTACACGCGGACGCGCGCGTCCTAACAACGACTTTATGCTTTTAGACACGTGAATGTGATGTTTATATCTCGAATGATATTAACAGCTAACAGTTTCTTACTATTTGATTATTTAGACTCGCACTGTTGCTACAACTATGATAAATCAACTGTGCAATCATAAAATCATAAAATCCAGAAACGTAAAGTCGCTGTTAGTACCTATCATGTAAGCGTTATTTATAAAGAAGACAGATGTATTGAGACGTTTTTTAGCAATTTGTGTTTCGAAGTCCCAACCTGAAGTGAGGAAGAAAGTGTAGAAAATAAATTTCGAGCGGAATTATGCAGATGGACGATAAATTTGAAAAAATCGCTGAAATAATAAAGACTTTGATGCCTTCTTGTTTTTCATTGGTAAATATCGTCGTAAACTTCACTCGATCGACGTCAAATATCAAAGGGATTTTACGAGTCCGTGTCCACGTTGGGCGATGAGTAAGCCGAATGAATTGCTGCAATTGTTACTTTTTTCTCGTTGGGAAGGGAGGATCAACGGAATATCGAGTGAACGTCGTCGATAACTAACAGGACTTAAACGACACGCGAAATGAAAAACAAAGAAAAAGAAGAAAGAACGAAAGGGAACAACAAAATGAGAAAAAGCGAAGAGAAGGAGAGACGTGACGAGCAAAGTACATAATAATAAGTGGTTATGGGTAGTTAACAACCCAACGAGTTAAGAGGAAAAGAGACACGTAACCGTGCGTGAATTCGCAAGATGATGTCACTATGCGAACCGTCGCGTCGGCGCGAGCTGCTGCGTGTGACGTTATCACTTAATTTTAGACGACGCTCTCTCATTCAACTTTACGACACTCTGGCAATCTTCTCGAGAGAACCATGGTTGGTAGCCGCGTTGCACTGAGATCTGAAACTTTCTAGACAACCCTATATTAAATTATACCCTGTATACGTCGTGCAATTTCGTGGATACTATGATCAAAAAAATGGAGCAGGAATTTGCTCCCTCTGTTAAGTATTATATATATATATAAGTATTATATACAACAATTTTGTATTTTGTTTTTTTTTTTATGTTTCATACATTCTTGCATATATTGTACATATTCTTCGATGTAAATACATAAAAATCTATTTACTAAATATATAAATATTTATAAAATATAAAATATAAAAATATATATAAATATAGAATATAAAATATAAAAATATATATATATAAACATAGAATATAAAATATAAAAATATAGAATACAAAATATAAAAATATAGAATACAAAATATAAAAATATATATACATATAAATATAGAATACAAAATATAAAAATATATATATATATATATATAAATATAGAATATAAAATATATAAATCTATTTATTAAAGTCCACGGTCTTTCTCCTTCTTTTTCAATAAATTCAATTCTATATTTATCACAATGAGTTTAGTTATCACAATGAGAATCTATTTATAATTATACTTATAATATTTATATCCATTAATCATTATAAATTCCACTTATCAAGTCTATTTATAAAATTTATATAAAATGAAAATACGTCCAATCAAAGAACAATTTATTATTCATCTCATTTCCGATTAACATTAGCCCCGTGTTAACATACCGTGTTCGTTTCCACAATGTCAGTGTTATTAACTCGTCTCGGATTGCGTTTGCAAATTGAAACACACGGGTGCGTGTAATTAATTTACGCGAGACGTTCATTTTGTTGAAAGGATACTAGGCGCGGCTGTTGTCATAGCCTCCCTAGTGGATGAACATACCCGAGACAAAATTTGCTAATGAAGTTCTAAGAGCTCTTGTCTTAACTTTAACGGCTGTTACCGAGTTTCACACCCGTGCTTGGCTCGTTGGCCCATTTATCCTAATATTTATTATTGCTGATCGTAGGATCGCGATCCAGCGTGTCTTAACACGCTTGCCACTGACTTTCTCCAATCTTTCTAGCTCGTGAGAACTTTATCTGATGCGGAGGATCAGATATGAGCCCGCCTCAGATATCGTATCGCGAAAATCTGCAAATAACGTACATACGTTCCGAATAAGAATAAGGTTACGCGGTTATGAATCAGTTTTGTTAGAAAGCTCGGCACAAATGAGCAAGAACTTTAATTTTTAATAATATTATTTTTATATGAATATTATAATATTATTTTATTATTTTATTTTTATGTGAATATTATAATATTATGTTAATATTATTTTTATATGAATATTATAATATTATATTATTTTATTTTTATATGAATATTATAATATTATATTATTTTATTTTTATATGAATATTATAATATATTATTTTATTTATATATGAATATTATTTTTATGTGAATATTATAATATTATATTATTTTTATATGAATATTATAAATTATATTATTTTATTATTATATTAATATTATTTTTATGTGAATATTATAATATTATGTTAATATTATTTTTATATGAATATTATAATATTATATTAATATTATTTTTACATGAATATTATAATATTATTTTATTATTATATTAATAATATTTTTATACGAATATTATTTCTTTCGTTCTGAAATTCACTAATATTTAACACTAATATTTAAAGTATTTAGAGAAATCGTACAAGACTCGTTTTAAGGCTTGAGGCCTCTACTTTTAAAACGCATCGTTCGTTTTATTCCGAGTCCGAATATTAATGAGAGTCGCTGTGACCCTAAAATCGACCGATTAGTCGTGGTTGGAATTGATTCACGGTTCAGTCATACGCAGAATTGTACTTCCCGGTATGTGACTTTTACTCGAATTAATTAAATTTAACCAGCTATCGGTGATTTAAGCGGAAACGTGGCGCTTCCTTTTACGACTCGACGAGGGATGATCCTATAATTCTTAAATCATCAAACACGACGTTTCCAACGTCACATATCGGTGCAAATTCTTTGCTAAATTTCGAACGTTGCTACAGAATGATCTCCGTTTCGCTGATTCATTTTTTTACTCGCTAAATTTACAAATGTCCAGCTGTTTACAAAAAATTTACAGCAACGTGTTCTCGAGTACAGAAAAATTTCGACAACGTGGGAGATTCGAAGTACTTCTGTTATCGGTTGTGGCCGCTATCGCTGAACCGAAAGGAACTATTCTGTTCTCGGTGAAAACGTGCATCCGGACTGTACGGGAAGCGGCATTTCCTTAACAGTGGCCCAACTTCCAAGAATAATTCACCGTGGAATCGCATATTTCATTCCTAGTTCATTTCTCTATCGATTGCTAATACAGCTCACGTTTCTTATAATAAACGTACGCACCGTTCGTGCGATTTCGTTGTGCCCACACGTGAGTCATGATTTCGAAGAACTGTGTTTGAACGACGTCTAATCCATAGATTGATAAAACGAATAAGAATTAACTTCTAATTCCGTTTAACATCCTCGTCACCACGCGAGTTTTATATACATATGTATTTTCCTTTTTTTTTTTTTTTTTTTAGGAATGATGGTTCAGTTTCTTTCTTTTGTAAAACATTATTTATTATTAATAGAGAATTATTTACCAAGATCAAAAGTTACGTAATTTCTTCACGTAAGTTTGTAACAAATTGCATGGTACATAAAGCAGAGAATATAGGTTAGGTTGTACCAGATTAGGTTATGTTATTGTGTTAGGTTAGCTCATGTCGCTAAGAAGTGTATTATTTTAAATAATACAGAAATTTGATTTGACGCAAGACAGTATAAGTCTGATGTAATTAATATTAATAATTGTAATTATAATAATATTAAAATAACATATTAATATTATAATAATTATAATAATATATGTTAATATTACAATATAATTATATTATGAATTATTAATATATTAATATTATAATAATTATAATACTATAATCTATTAATATTACAATATTATATTATAAATTATTAATATTATAATTATATTAATATATATTATTATAATTATTATAATATTAATATATTAATAATATAATTATATTAATATAATAATATATATTAATATTACAGTATAATTATATTATAAATATATTATAACATTACAATTATATTAATATATGATATTATAATTATTATAATATTAATATATTAATAATATAATTATATTAATATAATAATATATATTACAGTATAATTATATTATAAATTATTGAAAGAGGTATGATGTAATTATTATTAACATACGAATGTTGAAATATATTGCACTGTAACATTTAGCTTTTCGCGTTTTTAGCGCATAAAAAATTCATCCCATTCTATATTTTTATCTATGTTTTTTAACGTTTGATTCCTCAATTTTTTGTTAAATTTTTAAATTTTTTTAAAATTTTTTGTAAAGAGGAATAGACGTGCGAGCGCGTGGGGCTTTTCACGTCATCCTGTTGGTAACGAGGAAACTTGACGCGGGTGCGAAATGCACACATTATAATCGCGCGTGTGGTTAAACGCCGTGTGCTTGGTCAGAGCGATGCTAATTTATAAGATTACGAGGATGAAGTATTTCTCTGCTTTGTTTCACTGCGTTACAATCTACCTAATAGCAGAAATTAATTTATATATAGGCTGGCCACTGAAAAAATTGAAGTCAAAACTTCAAAAAGTCATAACTTGTTCCTTTTTTGAATCTTTTTTTGTAGGATTTTATTTCTTTCGCTAATAAAAAATTTTAAAAACACATGCGTTTGTGAAAGTTTACTTTTGTTTTTTTTTATCGTTCAGTCTTTCAGTGGCCAGCCTGCACAAACACACAACAGCACAATTTGTACACAGTACACGACGCAGATGGAAAAGTTAATTTCATCCAGTTTGCTATCAATTTGCAACAGTACGGGTGGTAAGAGTAATATCTGATCAAACATATTTGCACTTTGATATTTGCTATCAAACATATGTATGCACATATATTGAAATGACGATAGATTTCTGATTCTAAAGGGATTGAATCGTATTTTTTTCTTCGGAGAAATCGCCGGGGTGCGATATCTATCTCGTAGAGATTTCCTTTCCTTTCGACTAAATAAATTTCGAGAACTTTGCTCGTTATGCGTGTTATCAGTAAAATCGTTCTTGCGCGTTGTATGTGTACGTTCGTTGCGTCAATTGACATTCGATAGATTCTATCGTATTCGTCAAGACTTGGCAGTTCTCCTTGCGAAACAGGACGCCCGACATGCAGAAAAAGCGATTGAGGCAGCAGTTACAAGGCTTCGCCTCCGAGGAATTTCCACAGTTGGGTGTTCTATTGCATCAAGCTGCCATTTGAGTCAGTCTTGCCGAAGGAGTCCCTCTCGTGCTTGAACATGCTTGTTGTATCGTAAATCTACTCGGTGGACGATTAATTTAACTTGTTGACCATCTTAAAAAAAAAAAAAAGAAAATATCGTACTTTATCTATATCTTTCTTAACCTTTTGCGCTGGAATGACGTGAATATATATACATATATATATATACATATATATTGATTGATAATTGTTTGTGCTTATCTGTGCAAGTTGTTGTAATTTAGTGTAGTGTATATATATATATAATACTAAAATCCGCGGTGCTATTCACAAGCTAAATACTAAAATCCAGTTGCTGTACTGGTACTGTACTAAAAATCTATTTTTAGTACTATATTAGTAGTATATTAGTGTAGTAGTAACTAGTACTACATTAGTTATATATATATAGATATATATTTTTTTAATACTATATTAGTAGTATATTAGTACAGTAGTATTTAGTACTATATATATATTAGTATTTTTATATGTATATAAATACTTTTATATATATATATATATATATATATATATATATATAATACTAAATACTACTATAGTAATATACTACTAATATAGTACTAAAAATATAATATAACTAATATAGTAAATATATGTATAAAAATACTAAAAATAATATAGTAAATATATATATAAAATATAATAAATATAATATAACTAATATAGTAAATATATATATAAAAATACTAAAAATAATATAGTATATATATATATATATATATATATATATATATATATACTATAACTAATATAGTAAATATATATAAAAATACTAAAAATATATATAACTAATAGTACTAAATATTACTATACTAATATACTACTAATATAGTACTAAAAATATATATATAACTAATATAGTACTAAATACTGCTATACTAATATACTACTAATATAGTACTAAATACTACTATACTAATATACTACTAATATAGTACTATATATATATAGTATAGTATAGTAGTATAGTACAGTAACTGGATTTTAGTACAATACCAGTATAGTAACTCGATTTTAGTATTTAGCCTGTGAATAGCACTGCGGATTTTAGTATTATAATATTTGTAATACTCACAATACTGTAAATTTTTATAAATTCATATAACATTTTACTCTACTGTATAGTAAAATATCATATATATTTAGTATTTTACTCTACTGTACTATACTACTATACACCATATATATCAACGAGAAGGAAGAAAGCGCTTGATAATTAAATACAATTGATGTCGGGACTCTGAAAATATTTATGCGCGTCACCCACCCATAATGCCGACTAATGGTTGGAAAAGAAGAGTGGGCGTACGCTACAGGACTCAACACACACACACACACAGAATGAGATTCTATCATTGCTTCGAGTGCTCCAACTGATCCTCGATCGTGTTCCATCGCGATGGATCGATTCGTATTTGCACACGTGTGTGTATGTGTATGTGTGTGCAATGGTGCATCGATGCAGTCACACGCGCGAGTATCCACGGTACTCGAACACAAAGTGCGCGAGAGAGTATTGGTACACCGCAGAAGGGAGGTTCCAACCCTCGGTCCCTATCGCCCCATCGATTGCTGGATGGGAAACAACTGGCCGGAGAAACATGGAACCGTACGGGTGTCCCCCTGAAGGGGGACTTTCCGCGATTGATCGCCTTCTGAATCCTTTTTCATGCCGTTCACCCTACTCACGGGGGATTGGTATCGCGTATCTATGAAGCTTTCATAAGGTACTAATATATGGTGAAACGCGCGCGGCTTTGCTTTCAGCCAGATTTTACGCTAGGTTGATGACTTTTTTTTTTTCTTAGGAGAAGTTACATTCTTTGGGACAAGTACTATGTTTGTTCCAAAATTGGAAGAGTTGAATAATATGTCGTGCGTATCGAAGAATTCAGTATGGTTACACAGAACACTAGAACTACCGACGAATTAAAAGCGACTGAAGTCAAGAAAATAAGGAAACTTTATATATAATTATAATATAATATAATATAATATAGTATATGATATATGATTATATTATAATATAATATAATATAATATAAAATCTCGACGAAACGCAGGCGCGAGCATTAATTACGATCGTATTAACCCCTTGCGCTGGCAACTGGTTCGCGGACCATAACGAGTGACCGAAACCGTACACAATAATTCGTCGCTTTCTTTTCGACCTCGTCGATATCATATGATATCATTGGATAGAAATGATTGAGAAGTGATGAATTTCTTATTCGTTTTGCCTGGATTGTACTTAATATAATATAATATAATATAATATAATATAATATAATATAATATAATATAATATATAATATAAAATCTCGACGAAACGCAGACGCGAGTATTAATTACGATCGTATTAACCCCTTGCGCTGGCAGCTGGTTCGCGGACCATAACGAGTGACCAAAACCGTACACAATAATTCGTCGCTTTCTTTTCGACCTCGTCGATGTCATATGATATCACTGGATAGAAATGATTGAGAAGTGATGAATTTCTTATTCGTTTTGCCTGGATTGTACTTAATATAATATAATATATAATTATAATACTATACTGTAATATAGTATAATATAATATAATATAAAATCTCGACGAAACGCAGACGCGAGCATTAATTACGATCGTATTAACCCCTTGCGCTGGCAACTGGTTCGCGGACCATAACGAGTGACCAAAACCGTACACAATAATTCGTCGCTTTCTTTTCGACCTCGTCGATGTCATATGATATCACTGGATAGAAATGATTGAGAAGTGATGAATTTCTTATTCGTTTTGCCTGGGTTGTACTTAAATATACTCAAAACAGGAAACATTGATATAATTTTGATATAAAAAAAATTCTCGACGTGCGTGACACGTTATTCCAGCGCAAGATTCTCTGCCAAACTCTGCTCCTTCTAATCTCCATTTCCGGTGGCCTTTGGCCCTTGGAAGACACGGCGTCTCGTTATTCCGACGCAGTATTGCGCGCAATAATACCAGGAACACCGTCTGGCCGCGGATTTTGCCGTCTGGTTTTTATTAAACGAAAATTCAAGTTCGTTGCGTTCGTGCCCGACAGATAATAAGCCCGCCGAAATACGATCGAGAACAAGAGCGAATATGCCTTACGATTGACAAGGGAGTCAAAACTTTAACGAGCACTGATTCACTCGTTCGCCAATTAAAGTTCGCCTCGACTTCTCGTTTGTCGAACGAGAATTGGCGAGATGGTAAAACCGTTCAACCGTTTAGAATCTTCGCGTTTCAATCGGTATATCGGCAAAGGATCCTATTAGCTTCTAGCTGACCGCGGCCACGCATTGAACCGCGACGAAACAGATGCTTTCGAGCCGAGTCGGTCTCTAGTTTTCTTTACGAGGCCGAGTAACAAATGACAAAGCTTGTCTGAGACAAACATAATCCAGGGATTCTCCTGTTTATTCAGCTAGGGGTCCGCCTTATTGCACACGTGATGAAGTAATACAACATAGTCCTTCAACGATCCTTCAGAAAACGTCTGTATTTTATATATGTAAGACGTCCTCCTCGTCGAATTACACGCGTATGAGAACGGTGGTCAAAGCTGAGCGTGGCCTCGAGGGTGGTAGATGGTGTATTGATTATTTCTAAACGGAGACACAGACTTCTTTTTGACGTGTCACATCGGATTATTGATCGTTTTCCATCGTTTTCTTGGTTAAGTTGCCTGTTTGCTTCTTAAAGTGCACTTTGATGAAAACGAGGGGGGAGAAGGGAAGGGGGGATTGGAAAGGGGTGGGCAGTGAGGGCATCGAGTATTAAGAGCTTTCGACTTGACTTGAAAGTGGAAGGGAGCTTCTGATATTAACTCCTTTCGCCATTACGTAGTTTGTACCTGCAAAGTTTCTTGCGATGTCTGAAAAGAAATAGAATATAATTTTATGATTTGTTTATAGATTTATACTGTTCAGTTATATATATATATCATATCTTTTAAATATATTCGTTTATTTACACATCCAAATATTTCAATCATGTATATTGTATATATGATAATAATGTAATATAATATATATATACTTAATAATAATGTAATATAATATATATATAAATATAATATATATGATGTATATATACTTAATAATAATGTAATATAATATATATATATTATTATATTATATATGTATATTATATTATATATTATATATGTATATTATATTGTACTGCTAATATATATATATATTGTACTGTTGTAATAATGTATATATTTATATATTTAATATATAATATATTTTTATATTTATATATATTATATATGTATATTATATTGTACTGTTGTAATAATGTGTATATTTATATTTAATATATAATATATTTTTATATTTATATATATTATATATTATACACATATTATATACTATATATAATATATTTTTATATTTATATATATTATATATTATATACATATATACTATATATTATATATTTTTATATTTATATTTTTTAAATTATTTATATATTATATATAAAATAAGATATGTACGGTATACAATATTTTCCTTTTTAAAGTATATTACATGTAAGATGTTCCTAAAATAATGTACTCGTGCGTTATTATTATCATCCATATCCGTATGATTTTTTTCCCCTTTTAACTTAATATCTAACATATGTTATATAATACTATATTTTCTATTAACGATGAAATGATCATAAAATTTAATGATTTATATAAACACATAAGTATTAAAGTTTCTGTTAACGATTAGATACATACACGTACGCGTACGAATTATCTATGCAATTAAATTTTTACACTGTAATATATTTAGTAAAAATCGATATACACGTAGTTTGAACGTACAAATATACTCATTTTCATGATTTTTTTTTAAATATTACAATACGTTCGATCAGAGGATTTTTTTGTTTATTTACAAATTGAACAGAACTCTGAGAAAACAGAGTCGAGCCGTAGTTGCTCCAAATGATTAACAAGCGTAACTGTGCAAATATCGCTGTAGCCTCGGCCGCGAGAAATTACAGCGTTTCCTCGTTTCGTTTCGTTTCGTTTCGTTTCGAACGGAACGCGCGTTGCAAAATGATTTTCATGGAAACCCCTTGGAAATCGTGCCGGTTGGAAATTGTAGCTCACTCTGCTTACCGAAGGGGAACGTGCGTTTGCTTTCTCCGAGGAGCAAAGCACCGTGTAAAAAGAGATTATTATTCAGGATCTGCGGCTACGTTATTTCCCTACCTACGCGTTGATGAATCTTTTTTTCTTTTTTTTTTTTTTTCGGTGTGCGTGCGTGTGTGTGTGTTTTGCCCAGTTTAGTTACGAAGAATTGCACTCCGTCCGTGTAACTTGTTTGGTCAGTGTCCGTGCAATTTGTAGCGTGGAACGGTACACGTACAGACATAAACGGGGCTATCGCTCGATTTAACGTTCGGCAGAAGCACCATACGTGTATCGCGAGTAGTGATGTCATGCACTCGTGGCTTCCGCATCCGCTCTTTGATAATTATTCGTCGACTATGCTCGTCGACTAGCCACCGACCACTGTCCACGTTACATACGTATCACTTTGCTCGTTTACTTGGCGATTCTTTTTCATCCGCGTGCACGGCGACTCTCATTAATATTCGAGACATCGAATATCGAAACTGATACCAAACTTGTTTTGTTGACCCGTTTCAAGCTTCTGTAAGCTTTTGTAAGATGTTTTTTACGTGATAGATGACAAATTTGCTAGATATTAGTAGAAAATAATGATATTAGAACACCTACTCGTTACATTTACATTAACAGTTAACAAGAAACTCCTTAAAGTTTAAAGTCATAGACAGTATTCGTTCTTTTTAACAATTTTCCATACTTGTGTTTTTTTTTTCCTCACTTTAGTTAGCAAATTTCATGCTATCGCAAGTGAGTCATGGTCGACCACTTTTTTTTCGTCGCATGTCGATAAATTTTACTTTCAGCAAGTTGCAACGCATGCACGAGCGTTTAAAGGTTAACTTAAACATTGTGATAAGCGATGCTGTTGCTTGAAAATATTTCGCGATGGAACGCGGTAATAAATCGTTGATGGATCGTTCCGTATTTTGGATTTGGGGGGGGCGAACGCCACTCAATAAGTACTCCCCAGCCTCTGGATGCTCTCGTTTCTTATTTCTCCTCCTAATGACTTCATTACCTTAACGAGAGCTGTTCAAACACGAGGGGAACTTTGGGGAAATCTGCCCCGAGCGTTTGAATAATTAGCGTATGATTCTCAATAGAAAAGGCCTTAATTATTTATCTGATCGAATTACGCGGATAATTTATCGTGAGACACAGACGCTCGTTACGTGTGCTGTAAGTTTTGTGTTCTGTTTCTTCAAAGATGTGAGAACAAAAGAAAAAAAAAAAAAGAAAGAAGAGAAATAAAGAAAATAAAGTCTTGTTACTGTTAGAATATTCAAGTTCGAACTAAAACGCAGTTCGCTCGGAAAAATGAAACGCAGAAAGGAATTGTGTATGCCACGGATATCTTAATGCCTAATTGCAGGCCAGAAATGACCAGAAAATTCTTATCTGAAAACTTAGCTTCAAGGTAGCTTACGTAAGTTGACTGCGAAACGTTTATTGCGTATTTTAACTAACATTGTTGAATATTCAAAAGTATAGTATAGCATGGTATCCATTTTATAATTAATTAATAATTTAAAAGATGACTCAGTTCCTGATCATGAAACATAAATTGAGACGCGCACAGCTTGTTCGTTGCAAATGAAGTAATATCGCGCATACGATTTTCATTATCGTCGTTTTTCAATAAAGGCGGAGAAATCATTCGAGCACAATTACTTCGAAACTATTAGGAGTACCTAATAAGTAATATCGTTCTTTTCAAATTTAATAAACATTGCCATCTAGTGACAATAATTTAACTCGTAACATAATCTATATTCTAGTTAAATATATTATCAATAATTTAACATTGCCGTCAAATTCAGTAAACATTGCCATCTGAAGTTAATAATTTAACTCATTGTAACATAATCTATATTCTAGTTAAATATATCGTTAATAATTTAACTCGTTATAACATAACCTATATACTAGTTGAACAAATTCAATAAACATTGCCATCTGAACTCAACGTAACATTATCTATATATTCTAGTTAAATATATTATTAATAAATTAAGCATAACATTGCCATCTGGATTTAATAATTTACCCATTGTAACATAACCTATATTCTAGTTAAATATATTGTCAGTAATTTAGCATTGCCGTCAAATTCAATAAACATTGCCATCTGGAGTTAATAATTTAACTCATTGTAACATAACCTATATTCTAGTTAAATATATCGTTAATAATTTAATTCGTTATAACATAACCTATATACTAGTTGAACAAATTCAATAAACATTGCCATCTGGAGTTAATAATTTAACTCATTGTAACATAACCTATATACTAGTTGAACAAATTCAATAAACATTGCCATCTGAAGTTAATAATTTAACTCAACGTAACATAACCTATATATTCCAGTTAAATATATTATCAATAATTTAACCATAACATTGCCATCAAATTTAATAAACATTGCCATTTGGAGTTAATAATTTAACTCATTGTAACATAACCTATATACTAGTTGAACAAATTCAACTAAACATTGCCATCTAGATTTAATAATTTAGCTCATTGTAACATAACCTATATTCTAATTAGATATATTGACATTTAGTGTGCTTGTTGTTAAATTATATAATATATATAAATAAACTCTGAAATAAAATAAAATTTCATATAATAATTATAAAATAAAATCTGAGATAAAATAAAATTTTGTACCAAGTATCAAAAGAACAAAATTAATTGTGGGCACCGCTAATATGTTCGAATTATTTTCGTAACAGTTCGCCGCTTGGTTTTATACCGCGCGTGAAAAAAAGGAAACAGGGGAAATGGAAAGCCAGCACGCGACTCTCCCGATGTTTGTCTCGGGCATTAAAGTGAAATCACGATCTTTTTCTCTGTTTCAGGCTTCAATGGACCTGCCTCCGGACAAAGCGAAGCTTCTGAAGCAATACGACAACGAGAAAAAATGGGATATCATATGCGACCAAGTGAGTATAAGCGAGAGACTCTTCCTCTTAGATAGCTTCCTGTTTGAGAATTTACACACCATCTAACGTGTGATTTCACTTGTGAAATTTTTTCCCTTCTTGATTGATCTTGCTTCTGAAGAAACGATCGTCTATCATAATATACAGACTGTCTCCTAAAAATGGTGGTACAACCGAGTAGGAGGTTGAAAAAAGTAGTCGCTAATCGTAGTCTTAGAACGTAAAAATTCACAGCGTTCAAAGTCGGGTTAATTCTCATAAAAGGGCAATCATCGAGCTGCCGTCTGCGAACGTCGCTCGCGAAATTGATACCACGTTACCATTATGAGGAATTGTAAGAATGACGTAATCATCCTTTAACTTGACGAACTTATTGTTGATCGACGTGCTCCAAGATCTTTTGCCCGTCTCGTACTCGTTTAATTCCATACTGGCCAATGAATGCGGGTCCACGACCCTTGCTTCGTACATCGTCCCACGATCTTTCTTCGACTTGCTTCGATTTACTGAGCTCGTTCACTTCGTATTATAATAATAATAATGATGATGGTGATGATGATAATTAATCACAATAATAATAATAATAGTAACATATGTAATAGCAATAAATCATAATAATAATAATGAATAATAGTAATAAATCACAATAATAGTAATAAAGTACTTTAATATCATTAAAGTTTTTAATCGAAGGAACTTCAGTGAACTTTTCATCCATTGCAGCCATTTCCCAGGTTATAGGGGGAAAAAAATCCCTAAAAAGCGTTGACATCAGATTGTAGAAAAAAAAAAAAAAAAAAAAAAAAAAAAAAAAAAACAGAAAAAAAATGAGACGCGTTTTATTCTATATATAGACCGCAGACGCTTAACGAGTGAATGCAATATCGCTCCGCAGACATATACGTATATAGTCGGTTCGGTTCGGTTCGGTGGTGTGCACGCCTGCGGGGCTGTGCTTTAAGTGGGTTTAATCTCGAGTTTAATCGAGGGCGAGCAAAAGTGTCGTCGAACGAGACACCTCTTTCCGATCCACGGAGGGCGTGGATTACGAAAGACGTCGAGTGGTTCGCAAACTCGAAGCTCGTTGCTTGATCTTCGAAAGTATAAAGTATAAAGAACGGCCGACAGTTACGGGTCGAGCTACTGTTAAAAATAATCTACGCTCATCGACACCGGCGTGATGATTAACGAAATAAAATGTTTCAATAGCGGAAAAAAGAGTATGCGTGGCTGCTTATTGCAGGAAATATGTGACATTTATGCAGACAGAATATTTTGTCGACACATCAGATCTTAATAGTATTTTCTAGTTAATTTCTTTTTCTCTTTTTTTTTATTGAATTACTGTCTCTATGACTGGATCGAATAATTAGGCAATTTGAAAGGGAATGTAGCATTCACAAATTTTTTTATTCTGAAACGAACCCACGTAACAGGCATTAATGAATAACTCAACTGAATAGATGTATCATAATTTTTTTTTTTTTTTTGTCATGTCTTTCAAAGGCCTTCTTTTTTTTCGTTTGAAAAGAACTTTATTCACGTAGACGATTAATCAGAAATTTTGATCGCTCGTTTACACGACTCACAGATGCGTTCTTGGCTTCTTTCTATGTTCTTTCTCAACCAAGTCGTTTAACGCCGGCGATGTAAAGGAGGAGGAGGCTTTCAAAACGTTTCCGTGAAAGAACGAAACGGTTCAACGGCATACATTAGTTGGTTTTGTGTCCCGGAATGGCAGGAGGAAAAAAAAAAGTTACAAAGGGTTTTTTGTAAAGAGTTCGGAGAAGGTTTTTGCGGTTTGGGTGGACTACTTGCCTCGTTAAACCGAGAAGAACCAAGCAGTTAGGGTGGAACTCGTCTCGAGTGGAAATTACTCCCTTTTTCTCGTCGTTGGGGGGGGGGGGGGGGAGGGACTCCGCTAGAGTAGAAAAAGCGCGAAATGGATTTCACGGCTCGTCTGGATCGAAAAGATGCCTTTAAAATTTAGAAATTGTTTCAAAATATGTAAAATCCACGTACGACTATACAACGAATATCGCGAGCTTGAGTTAAAAACAAGACAGAGAGACGTGAACAAAATACAGGGCGAACCAAAAGTTTCTCCCCATCCTATCTTTTCTAATAAAACGTCAAAATATAAGAAGAAACTAATTTTATCGATTTTAAATTAAATTCAAGTTCAAACATGATTTGTTCATTATATTTTATTGATAAGAAAATTACGGATTTATTTTGGTAGGTAGTGATTTTTGGCCCACCCTGTACGTTTCAATATTTTCTTTTTTCTCAAATTTATGCGACAGACAACTGTTTTGAAAATCTAATTGTTAGACCGTTTGTCTTGTCATTTGTCATCCAAAGTACCTATCTATGTTAATTTGATGCCAGACTTTTAAGACAATACATATTTTCGTGTTTCGAGTACAAAATACGTGCAACTTGCAGGTTGCGGATTAGCGTCGTACGAGCGGATCCTCTTTATCGTTCTCATTTATTCGCCCCCTTCTCTTCATCCCCTTTCACTTGCTGCAGCACTTTCCCAGACACAATTCTAGTCACTCCCTACCGCCACATTCCGCAACATCCATCGTTGATCGCTTTAAACGTCTCTGACCCACCTTGTAACTTTCCTCCTGTTTGTTCTCCTTGTCTTCGCTTCGTATGAAATCTCCGCCGTTTTCTATCTAATAAAAATTCTTAAGTGAATTTGAATTAAAATCTTAAACGAATCTTGAATGTGATCGAATTGTAATCGAATCTTAAATAAAGTCGATTGTTATTAAATAAAAAGAATTAAGGTTAAATGTGTTGAATATTTACAAGCTTCGCAAGTTTGAGAAAAAAAGAAAAGTTAACAATCGAGCGTTTAGTGTTAGGCTAGTTAGATTATTGCGTATGAAATTGGGAATTTCAGAATTACTCAGAATGATCGGTACGGCAGAACTCTTACTTACCTGAGCACTAGTTTAATTAAATAGAGCACTAAATTTAAAATAGAGTTCTCTCGTATTTGTCTTGCAAAAGGGGTAGAAAGTTAAATGTTTCTTTCACGTCTGATGCGAGAAGTACAACATGATTCTTTGCTGTGTTGTTACATTGTTAAAAGGGTTAAATGAACGAGTCTCGACCACTGTAGTAAACGCGTTAATCTCCGACGTCGTAAGGTGTTGCGTATGTGCATAGAGAATCGCGAGATTCTTCGTTGCACAGGCTCTGTTGATGAAACAAGATATTCTTGAGGCGACAGGGTTGGCCTGTTCGGGGTCATCGATGGCCCGTCTCAATTCTTCAACGGGCCTGTAGGGCATGTGGGTAACACGACACGGATGTAATGCAAGCCGTGCTATTATACGATACAAGAAAGCGGGTTGCAAAAAAATTGTACAGCATCCCTCACTCATCGGCGTGCAGACGTGCACACGTGCACACCACCGACACTCTCTTGTGTAGAACCTGTAAACTTCTCCTTCCGTCGGAAAGTATTCGGCAAATCACTGTCCCGCAGAAATTTTTCGAAAAAAGACCCGGGTGAAAAATGTGTATCTTTCTCCTTCTTGTTACTTTGATATTATTAAGTTGTCTCAAAGTTACCAAAAGTTACTAAATGCTACTAAGGTTATTTCAAAGTAACTGAAAGTTACTAAATTTAAAGCCACCGAAGCTATTTTAGAGCTGCCAATGTTACCTCAAAGTTACTAAAAGCTACTGAATTTAAAATTATTAAAGTTATTTCAACGTTACGGAAGGTTACTAAATTTAAAGTCACTAAAGTTATTTTAAAGTTACCAGTGTTATTTCAAAGTTACTGAAAGCTATTAAATTTAAGTCATTAAAAACTGCTAAATTCAACGTTACTAAAAGTTACTAAGGTTATTTTAGAGTTACTAAAAGTTACTAAATTCAAAAATTATTAAAGTTATTTTAAAATTACTGAAAAGTACTAAATTTAAAGTTACCAAAGTTGCTAAAAGTTACTAAATTTAAAGTCGCTGGAGTTATTTTAAAGTTACCGATGTTGTTTCAAAGTTACTAAAAGTTATTAAATTTAAGTCACTAAAAGCTACTAAATTTAACGTTACTAAAGTTATTTTAGAGTTACTAAAACTTACTAAATTTAAAGTTACCAAAAGTTACTAAATTTAAAGTCACCAAAGCCATTTTAAAGTTGCTGAAGTTACAAAAATCAAACTTGCCGAAAGTTACTAAATTCAAACTTTAAAAACTTTAATGTTGATAAATTTCAAACGACTCTGCTCAGAGAAGAAAGTAAAACGCGTCCGGAAGAAAGTGAAGAATATCCTTCGATATGAAAGCGTGTTAAACGCGAGATGAAAGTGTGTTCGAAGAATATATTACGGTTGAAATTAGGGAGATTAATTTTATACGAACTCGCGTTCTCTCGCGCGTGCAACGTGCATGTGAAGCTTCGCTCATTATAGCCGGGCATAGAGCTATCCTATTAATCCTGTTGATTCTCCTACGCGCGCCTCCTTTAAACTTTTTAATCTTTCGTATCTCGGTATGATCGTATTTTCTCTATTATCTCTATTATCGTACGCGATCAATCTGCAGAATTAATTTTACAATTTTCCTCTCTAAACGCATTAATTTTAAAATTTTCACGATATTTCGATGTTTTCAGGAAAGGGTGCAAGCAAAGGATCCACCGTCGCACTATTTAGCAAAGTTACGCACCTACTTGGATCCGAAAGCTTCGCGAAGCCATCGAGTACGTTGCTTTTGATTTCTTGCAATTCTAATTTCTTATTTTCCTGTTCGTGTTTTCGTCTTCCTTCTGTTGCAACGCGAATCGAAGTTCAACTAGCATCCCGCGGCCTGAAAAAAATTAGAGGATCACAGCTTTGTGGCGGTTTCTTTCATCGTTGATGATTCTCCAATTTTTCTCCCCTTTTTTTTTTTTTTTTTTTTTTTTTTTGTACGTATGCACAAGGGTGGCTTTTATAATTATAAAAGCGAAATAATTTCATACTATCTCATTCGGTCATCTTTTTGTTCTAAGGGGCTGTTCACTGAAATTTCGCTCGAGTTTCGTTGGTTCGACGTAATTTCCAAAACGACAGAAAGAATCGAGCAAAGAAAAATATATGACACAGGAATTAAATAAAGTGGGAAATTTTCATTTTCAAAATCGGATACCTTTAATTGTCACCCTAATGCATAATAGTCTGTTCGTACGAAACGACGAAACGTTTGGTTCTTGAACTCCAAAAAATGCCGTTTATTTTATGTTCGTTTTCCGCGCGTGCAGAAACTTGAACAACGGATACTAATGATTATACAGTCGTATCGTTTTCTCACGTTCTTCCAGAAGAGGAAAATGGTCGGGGAGTCAACGTCGACTCAAGTATTGCGAGATTTGGAAATCTCGTTACGCACAAATCACATAGAGTAAGCTACTTTTATATATGTTGTTATATACTTCTAGAATTGATAGCAATCAACCATTGATCTTTACATACGATCTCTTATAAAATATACGCATGTTTTATTACAAGATCCGAATCGTGCTAATTGTAGTTTGAACTGAATTAAAAATCAATGGTTAAAATAACTAGTTGAACCGAGAACAATCTCTGCCTCTCGTGTTTGTATGTCACGTGTTTATGTGTGTATTAAATGATTGGACCCTGTTTGTAGAACAAATATTTTCTAGCGGAATCATCTTAACACATTGTTGACCGGCAATTTCACGCAAAAGTTCACCGGCTATTATTTCGTCTGAATAAATTAATTTAAATAAAACTTTGTACATCTCTTATATACATTATATTTTATACATATAATTTTGTATTATATTATGTTTTAGTACTTTTTTATAATATATTTTTATATTATATTTTATAATATTTTTAGTAATTTTTTATAATATACTTTTATAATATATTTAGTAATTTTTTATAATATACTTTTATGTTATATTTTATAATATATTTAGTAATTTTTTATAATATACTTTTATTTTATATTTTATAATATATTTAGTAATTTTTTTATAATATACTTTCATGTTATAATATATTTAGTAATTTTGTATAATATATTTTATAATATTTTTAGTAATTTTTTATAATATACTTCCATGTTATATTTTATAATATATTTAGTAATTTTGTATAATATATTTTATAATATTTTTAGTAATTTTTTATAATATACTTCCATGTTATATTTTATAATATATTTAGTAATTTTGTATAATATATTTTATAATATTTTTAGTAATTTTTTATAATATACTTCCATGTTATATTTTATAATATATTTAGTAATTTTGTATAATATATTTTATAATATTTTTAGTAACTTTTTATATTATATATTTTTATGTTATATTTCATAATATATTTAGTAATTTTTTATAATATACTTTTATATTATATTTTATAATATATCTAGTAATTTCTTTTTGATATGATAAACTAATCATCTACGTGTGTAATGGTACACAAAAGGACTATCATAGTATCCAATTCATAACTGTCTTTCGACTTCACTACAATATATTATATATTTCAAAGTCACTCAGACAATCGGACAAACCGTCTGCATACAATTCATTTCGTCATGATATTGAAATTTCTCAATTTCTCAAATTTTCAAGCACTAAAATTGCAATAGATACCTAGATATCAATAAAAGTAATTTTTTTTTTTTCACAATAAAGTGGAACACAATTGAACACGGTATACCCTGTGTTACCCCGAGTGTCGAGAATCAAATAGAATAGCTAACGCAGGTGCAAACACGAGTGAACTCGGTGACCGGTAAACAATGTGTTGTTAATCTCTCAATTTAATTCGCCTTTAAATCGCTAAATTTGGTCAAATTCAATTCAGATGGGTAAGGGAGTTCCTAGACGAGGAGAACCAAGGCTTGGACGCCCTTATAGACTACCTCAGCTTCAGGTTGCTCATGATGAGGCACGAGCAACGCCTCGTGGAGTCCCACGCGAGCTCCGAGGAGAAATTGCAAACCGGTGAGTGTTATTACGGCGACGATTATTATTTCTGAAAAAGCGGGAATCCATGATACGAACTACGTGATTTATTTATTTTGCAGTCGGTTCCGGGGACACGTCGCCTCTGAATAATGGTTGCCTGAGGCCGCCGCTGCACGAGCTGAAAGACAGCCCCGGCGTTAAAAGGAGATCCCGGCACGTGGCGCGTCTCAATATGGGCGAAGCGAAAGATGACATTCACGTTTGCATACTGTGCATGCGTGCCATCATGAACAACAAGGTAGAAAACTTCCTTGCGCTGGAAATCTGGAAACTGGTTCAGGAAGAACTCGGCGAGAGAGACACTTCTTTTCATTTCATTCTTCATCTCTCTTTTCTTTCCCAACAAACAGATAGAGTTGCTTTGTTACGTTATTTTTTTTTTTTTTTTGTTTCTGTATTCGAAAATTTGTTTGTTTCTGTAAAGTGTGAGTGATTTATCGAGATCTGTGAGAAATTACAGATTGTAATGGTGTAACATCACGCATAAATATCGGTGACATTCCAATTGAGTTAAAAATTATAAGTGGTGTTACAAATACTATTACTATACTTATAATTACAAGTACTATTATATTACTATTATACTTGTAATTATAAATATTATGAGTGGTATTATAAGTATTATAATTACACTATTATTAAACTTATAATTATACTATTGTATAAGTATTATATACTATATTATAAGTAGTATAATTACACTATTGTTACACTTGTAATTATACTATTATATAAGTATTATATACTATATTATAAGTACTATAATCACACTATTGTTACACTTATAATTATACTATTGTATAAGTATTATATACTATATTATAAGTAGTATAATTACACTATTGTTACACTTGTAATTATACTATTATATAAGTATTATATACTATATTATAAGTACTATTATATTATTAATATAATTATAAGTACTTATAATTATAATAGTAGTATAACAGTATAAGTACTTATAGTAGTATATTATAAATATAAGTAGTAGAATAGTACAAGTACTTATAATAGTAGTATAATAGTATAAGTATTTATAGTATATTATAAATATAAGTAGTAGAATAGTACAAGTACTTTATTTATTAATTATAATAGTAGTATAGTATTTACTTTATTAATTATAATAGTAGTATAGTAGTACTAAACTAGTATTATAAGTACTATTAAATATTTTATAGTACGGATTCAACATGGTCATTCAGCATCGTGAAGCAATCAATTGCATTGCGCTCAGTCTAATGCACAAGAGTCTGAGGTAAATATATTTTCATGTAACGCATAAACCTATTGCCTTCCAAATTGATGGAAAGAAAAATATATACATACATATACTGTTTTCAGAACAAAAGCTCTGGTGCTGGAACTTCTTGCTGCCATTTGTCTGGTAAAAGGTGGCCACGAGATCATCTTGTCGGCGTTCGACAACTTCAAAGAAGTTTGTTTGGAACGGCGACGATTCACCACGCTTATGGCATACTTCACCCAATACGATAGTTTTCACATAGAATTCATGGTCGCTTGTATGCAGTTCGTAAATATCGTCGTCCATTCAGTGGAGGACATGAATTTCAGGGTTCACCTGCAATACGAATTTACTAAGCTTGGTTTAGACGAGTATCTCGAGAAACTCAGACATACCGAGAGCGAGGATTTGCAGGTACGTGAACTTATTAATTTTTGAATTCATAATACTTATGTACATATATATATATGTGTGTGTACATTGCTGCTGTCACGTTGAGCAATCGAAAAATTTCATACAATATTTTCTTCAGTTCCTTTATTTCCCGATTTATGTACAACAAAACCGCTCGTAACATAATGTCAGTTGGCAATTATTTTACATAGCGCGTAACAATATTAGTGCGACACATATAATTGAGTTGAATGTACGCATTGAGGTTCATTGTGTGTAATTAAAAATTGAAAGAATTGATATTATCTCGATGTTGTTCCCAGGTTCAAATCTCTGCGTATCTGGATAACGTGTTTGATGTTGCTGCCTTAATGGAAGACAGCGAAACTAAGACTGCTGCGTTAGAAAAAGTAGCTGAATTAGAAGATGAACTTGGCCACGTGAGTAGCCCAAATGACTCGTTCAAATGATCGTTTATTAAGCGAAATTTTATCACGTCAAAAAACAGGCGCATGACAGAATGGCGGAATTGGAGAGAGAATCGCTAGCAAAGTTGGCGGAATTAGAGACTGAATTGGGCGCGTTGAAGGTGGAATACGCCGACGCGGTGGAGGCTCGTCGACTGGCCGAGGAGGAGCTCACCGCGTTGAAGAGGCAAAAGCAGGATTCAGCACGGAGGCAAAGCGTTTTGGAAAACAAAATTATAGAACTGGAGACGCTCACTGGCACTCTTACGAAGGGCTCTTCAGGTAACGAAACAGAGAGCTCCTCTCTATCTTATAAAAGTCTAGTGTCGGTTAATGGATTCGTTCGATTATGTACAGGCAACCTTCGAAACGGATGTGCAACGAGTCCCATCAGTACGTCGGACAACGTCACGTCTTCTACGCTTAATTCGACCCCGTCTCCGACGTTGGAGGAACCTCCTCCGTCCGCCCCAGCGCCACCTCCACCTCCTCCACCTCCGTGTCCGCCACCGCCTCCTATGGCGCCTCTTTCCCCTGGAGATCAAAAGTTACCACCGCCTGCACCAATACCTCCACCGCCTGCGGGCATGATGCAAGCACCGGACGGTGCGATGACTATCAAACGGAAAGTACGTTCCATTACAATGTATATATACAATATACAATCGTTCTGTATCAAAACGATAAATCACGATTTCGTTTTCAGGTTCAAACAAAATACAAACTGCCCACGCTGAACTGGATCGCTCTGAAGCCGAATCAAGTACGGGGTACCATTTTCAACGAGCTAGACGACGACCGGTTGCACAATTACATAGACTTCTCCGATTTCGAGGAACGATTTAAAATCGGAATGGGAAGTCACGTTGCTAATGGCAACAACGAAATCGACGGCCTTCATAGCTTCCCTAGTAAACGATTCAAGAAACCGGAGAACGTGTCGCTTTTAGAACATACCAGACTGCGAAATATCGGTAAAAATCAGTAAAATCGTAATCGTTCTTTTTGATGATGATTGAAAGATGGGATGTGTTTGATGTTCTGTTCTGTCTTGCAGCCATATCGCGAAGAAAAATGGAAATGCCGGTGGAGAAAGTGATCATGGCGGTAAATGCTCTCGATTTGAAAGTACTGTCGCTGGAAAATGTAGAGCTGTTACAACGTATGGTACCCACAGATCAAGAAGTATGGTTTCTTCTACAATTCTTAAAAATATATATCGTCAATATATAGCTTTCATATGGATATCATATTATTAATAAAGAATAGTGATACATGAGAATTTTATAACGTTACAGATAAAAGCATACAGGGAGTACATCATAGAAAAGAAAAACGTCAATCTGTTAACGGAGGAGGACAAATTTTTAATGCAACTCGGCAAAGTGGAGAGGATATCGACGAAACTGTCCATTATGAATTACATCGGCAACTTTTTTGACAATTTACATCTTATTACTCCGCAAATACATGCTGTGATATCTGCCTCGAGTTCGGTCAAGAGTTCAAAGAAGCTAAGAGCAGTATTAGAAATCATCCTTGCATTCGGCAATTACCTAAACAGCAGTAAACGAGGGCCGGCGTACGGGTTCAAACTTCAAAGTTTAGACACATTACTCGATACGAAGTCAACGGACAAGAGAATGTGCCTTTTACACTATATCGTGGCAACGATACGAGTCAAGTTTCCAGAATTGATTAATTTCGAATCGGAGCTAATGTACATCGATAAGGCAGCGACCGGTGCGTATGTTAATATCTTAATTATTGAACTAACAACGATATCTTGAATTTTAGATTGCGAACGTCATTTATAAATTAATGTTACTTAATATTGCTGTGTTAATATTTAATATAGTAGTAATGTTAAATGACATTAATTCTCATTAATAAATGATGTTCGCCGTCTAAAATTACTTGATACATTGAATAAAAATCACTGTAGCTACAAAGAACTAGTAGAAGAACTAGTTTTGAGTAAATGTTTTACGCTCCTGACAAGCTGGAGCTCGTTATCTCCCCCTAGAGCGTCTCGAATTTCTGTTTCGAAACACGTGTACTTTCACACTTGAGATTAATTATACTTTTTCCACGGAAAGTACCAAATTTCATTCCTCGAATTCAGCTCATTACATGTATTATATGCCTTTGTTTGTTTCTATATATCATTTTGCTTTCTTCGCTCTTTTTAGTCTCGTTGGAAAACATAACTACCGACGTTCACGAACTGGAAAAGGGGATGGACCTCGTGAGAAAAGAATTTGAGTTACGCGGTAAAGAGAAACACAACACCGTCCTGCGAGATTTCTTGAATAATTCGGAAGAAAAGTTGCGCCGTTTGAAATCCGACGCACGGACTGCTGGAGAAGCATTCCGGGAATGCGTTGAATTTTTCGGAGAAAGTCCCCGACAGGCTGATGCTAATACATTCTTCTCTCTCCTCGTCAGATTCGCAAGGGCATTTAAGGTAGCCGTTCAGCTGTAGAATTAGAAGGAATTCATTTTTAACTTTAGAACTAGAATTAAGATACAAGTCGAAATATTTGACGAGATATTACAAGGTAAAGCGTATTCTTGCAGGCTGCGGATCAAGAAAATGAACAGCGTCGCAGACTAGAAGCTGCTGCTGCAGAAGCTTTGAACGCCTCAGAGGACGTTATTAAACGTAATAAGTTAAATCAAAAGAAGCAACAGGTACGTTTCATTAATTATTTATTCCTTAGGAAGGAAAGAAATTCCTGAGGAAATAAGATAATTATAATTATTTAGCTTCATTATTACTGCATGCTGCGCATTTAATGGCTTTTAATCTACATTTTTATTAACGAATATTTTACAAAAAGTGTACAGTTATATAAATACGAATGCCCTTTATTTTCTCAGCTAAGTTTCTTGAAATTTTATTTAATTATGCTTAAATCTCTTAAAGCTAAGTTCTTTTATTAAACTTAATATCACGTTTATTCTTTTTAATTTTATTAACCATATACTTACATTTTTAAATATGTTTCTCTCTCTTTCTCTCTCAACATCAATGCTGCAAAAATTTTTTTATTTCTATACATATTATTTACATATTATTAATTATATCTTTATTATTTAGCTAAAACATAATATAGTGCTTTATGTATGTACAATGTAAATATAATTCCTGCTTTATACATTTAGAAACGAATATGGAACATGCATGACTGAACTGAAATATTAACATTTATTTCCTTATGGAATGATACGATACTTTCATTGGTTGGAATATAATTTCACCCATTGAATTAGAAAGCATCAAACAGATTTTCATATTATTTAATTTCTGTTCAAAGTTTTATATTTGTATGTGTGTGCGATCTAATTTTGTATGGTATTTAAAAGTTCGCTCTTTTTATCAGTGCTCATTTATTCTTCATAATATCCTTAGAAAATGATGCATGATGGATCATTTCATAGGAAAGCTTACATATCATAACACTCTGAACATCTCTAAATTTGGAGTTTCTGTATACAAGACAATTTGGATTAGAATCATCTAGTATCACAATACAATACGTCTCATGTCGATTCGTCTCGTTATTGTAACATTCTTAATACAATCTTCAGTGTGAAACATGGAAGATAATTTTGTATGGGGATACTATTTAGCTTTACTAAATGTCAATTAAGGAAACAGATCATTTTTTTGGAGATAATCTTTGCCAGTTACAATGCTCGTGCGAAAAAGCAAATTTACAAGGCATTTCTTTTCGCTGCATGCCGTGAGATAGCATGATATTTCTTCAGGGATATTTATCAGATGATTATAATAATTTTGATTATTTCGAGAGTGCTCTTTTAGCAATTTTTGTTACCCGTTTCAAGAACAGACAGTGACGTCTATCAAAGTATCTCACGAACGTCTATTTTTCTTATTTGTTACATATTTATTTGGATTTAAAGTCACCGAAATTTTGCTGTAACACAAACAAGAGTCTGTTACATCGGCATCTTAATGAACTGGAGCTCAGAACGTAACAATATAGAAACAATTCACAACATGTAAGTCTGTCCTACTCACTTCCTTCTAATGACATATTTTTAATGATCGCATCCGCACATACACCATGCTTAGACAATACACATGTAGGTTTAGTTTCTATTACTATGAGAGATACACATGTTAAAAGTATCCTAAAATCATATATTCGAAAACAGTTCTTTTTCATATCAAAAGCTTTATTGTAGTTTTATTTCATTTATCTTTAAGATTTTTCTTTTTTCTATCTTTAATGGATGAAAGGCCATGTTATAAAAGCTTCAATTTCAATCATTGTTTTAGTTTAATTTTAATAAATACAAGCTATTATATTCCTTACAAAATGGTTTGGATTAAATTCTATTATTACATCTTTTGATTATCATTAATATCAGTAGCCATTAGAATTTTTTATTAATCTTGCTCATAAGTAACAATTTCCATTATTTTCAAAGAACTGTCTTCAAAATCTCGTGGTACGGATCTATATTCACTTGATTCATATCATTAACAAAAAAAAAAAAATTTTTTTAAATGCATTAGCATGTTCTAGCTTGCATTGATGTTGCCTGAGAGAAGTCCTCTATTATCACTTTTCTATGCTACTGCCAAAATACTCATAAATAAACGCGTATACATTAACAATATAGTTATAGAATTAAAAACATTAAATTGAATTTATTTCTAGTTTATAGTATGAAGTAGAAGAAACTCAAGTGTCTCTTGATTGATAAGAATTTTAATTGTAGGATGCATATTAATTGAAAGATTTTTCATTTCAGCATTTATGTAAAATCTATAGTTTTCTTTCTGAAAATTCTGTGTCCCTCTTTCAAATTTAAACTTATATAATGTTTAATAACATTGAAATTCCAAGGATAGGTAAAATAATAATTCACTTTATTTGAACAATTCATTTTTATCGTTTGTGATCCTTCTATTCTTTGGATGAACATTTAAATTTGAGATAATGGAAAATATCAAACAAAATAATCGAAGGTCGCAGTAAGATTAATAAAGCTAACATATATGTGTATATCATTCATTGACTAATGATCATTGGTAATTTGGTACAGGACGCTGTGATAAATGAACTGAAAAATAAGACGAGACTAGTTCAGGAGAAGAAATTGTTGCAGCAGGATGAAGTGTACAATGGTGCTCTGGAAGACATTCTTCTTGGGCTTAGATCAGAACCGTATCGACGAGCAGATGCAGTCAGGCGTAGCCAACGCAGACGTATCGATAATCACAGACTTTCTCGCACTGCCGAAGAACTAGAACTTTAAACTATGCTCTACGCCCAGTGTGTTTTTTCCATTTTCTTTCAGGGAGAACAATCTCTTTTTAAGGAAAAAATTTTCACTGCGTCTCTTGCGCCAACCAACGTTTTCATACTCTTTCAAGCTCTTTCAGAATTTTCTTAATTTTAACTCGATATTTATAATTTTGTGTCAAAAGTTAACGCACAATGTAATTTGAACGTCGAGTGAATGTACGTTTACTAGAGCATTTGAATTTTATTCGCCATAATTCACATTGGAAAGTCGAGATAAATTTCATGTGATAAACCTTGTAAACTGAGTTCAAGCATGAAAGAGTTGTGCGCTGCGTTATCGAATCAAAATTTATAAATGATGAATAACACAGTAATGTCTTGTTAATATCAAAATGTTTGAGTCCACGAAGGCTGACATTAACAGACGATTTGGCTCTGACTAATCAAATACATCCTTGCAAGAAACGTCAGAGAAAGAGAGAGAGAACAAATCCGCTGATAAACTATGAATCATCGTGTTCTAAAAATAAAATTTTTAGAATTTTTACTATTTCTCTAAGGTAGGAGGGATGAAAGTCTAAAGGGATGATGAGATCTTTCAGATTATTTTAAATTAAATAAAAGTATATTCTAATATATATTTATCTAAGCTATTTCACTTTACCTACGTATATAATTCATAAAAATGTACTCTGGGTATATTTTTATCTGTCTTAATATAAACAAAGTTAATCATAATGAAGATAATCAGAAAAACCTCATCAACTTATTGAGAAAAGAGAAAAACAGAATGATTCGTCATTTAACAGCATCCTCATCCTCTTGTTCACCGTGTTTGCCTAGTTCGATAAATTGCAATCACTTTCTCAAATATTGACAGGACATTACTGCAATATGGTAGAGCTGTAGATACAGTAATTTAAAACAAATATTGGAATTTGATATTGAATTATTCATATGCGTAAGTCACTTAATACGGTGCTATAAATTCATCGAGAAATCCAAAGCAAAATGCGAAGTTTTTGTCAGTAATACTTTCAACAAACAGTCGCAACGTGTAACGATGTTTGTCTGTTTGTTCAATATGTATTCTTTCTATTGTACAAATCTAGTGAACGTAACTACGAAATACGTTTACGGAATATCATAGAAAATAGTAAATTTAGCAATGCACATTTAGAAAAGTTATACTATTATTTTTACATTGTTTTTTTTTTTTAATGATTATTATAACTTTAAGTAATCGAACGCTAAAATTGTTTCCATTTAATTATTGTTGATTGTTATATACGTTTGAGATATTTATAATTCCAATTTAATTCATATCTGTTGATCGTTTATTTGAGAGAGTTTCTAAGAAAAAGACGGCAGAGTTTCGATAGTAGTAATAACGACGACGAGTACATAAGAAAAGATTTAAATATACTTTTGCATATTTGTACGATTTTCGGCAAGACACAGTTTCCAATTAAATCGTAACATTCCATAGGTGTAAAAATCTTGACAAAGCTTAATGAAATTCCCAAGCAAATAACTATTTTGAGATAATATTACGAAAGTAATACATTTACAAATATAACAAATTCCAAAATACAGATGTTGCAGCATATTTTTCTCAAAGTTTAAAAGTCAATTCTTCAATACGTAAATAGCAAAAACACGCACAGAAATAGTTTATATATAATGTGAACTTTTTGAAAGAATTTTTTATTATGCATAATATCTAAAGGTAACATGACTTGTTACATTCCGTCAGAATTTCAAAATACGCTCAATATTATAAATAGATGCATAGTATGCTTCGGCTACGACTTTTATTATAACGCACAAGTAAATAAAATAGAAATATACCAATGTAGGCTATGGGTCACTTGTTTGAAACATACAAAAGAATACTGAGTAATATAGAAAGAATCAAAGTTATAATTGTGACGATTAAATCGGTACTTTAATATTGATACTTAACATATAATTTTTTAAATTAACACGAAAATAGATAGAAATCCTGTTATTATACATTGATATTCTAAATTTTGGATTACAATCAAATTGTGCGTTATAATTAAATCAACTGTATAATGATCTTTCATTATGTCTATTGCCATGCGATACAAAAACAAAATAGATATATAGAAGACTAGTTATATCTTTCAATCCGACTTCAAGACGTATTTGCTACAAAGTTTTGGTAAAATTGTATACAAATTTTCTACGCGCCTCATCTTTGGATGATTACATATCTCGCGTTTCTTGAAAAATATATAATTATATTTTCACTTTTGTACGTTTTTGATATTATATATTATCGATCGAAAGAGATGTAAATATTACTGTAATATACAAAGTATGCTAATAGTTATAAAAGAAATGTAAGTACTAATTTTAGATCAATTGCCAATGTGATGTTTAAGTAAGTGTAATATCTACGTGTTATAAATATTAATTACATATTATTTGCTGCGTCAAACTGCGAAGAAAGAAAATTTCGTGCATTTGCAACAAGAAAAATTTATCTTATATATTTTTTTTTTGCAAAAATGTAAATATTGTGCATTTTATTAAGTAAGTTATGCGAAATAGGCATGTGCTTTACTTTGTATAAAATTTATTACAAATAAATGCTAATGTATTGTATAAATACATATATATGTATGTACATATATATGCAAACATAGACATATAATTTTTTTTTCGTATTTGTGTGCCATTTTTGTTTAATTGAACTTAACTGCACAATACATTTTTTATTTGTAACAGGTAGCATATCTTTCTTGAAACATTGGAATAATTTAAACAGAAACGAAAGGAATATAATGAGTTGTGAAAGTTCATTAAATAAAATAAACATTCTCTGAAGTTTTATTTATTGTTTATGTGAATAGACTACATTATTACAATATTTTATATAAAATATGTTTATATACAAATATACAATATACAAAAGGCACAATATATCTACATTCTTTAGACCATGTACAGAAAAACAAATAAAATCTGAATATACAAGTGACTATCAATAACAAATAAAACAGTTCCATTGCTGTATATCATAAAGTGAGTGTAAACTTTTTAATTATTCAAAAATATTCAAGCTTCGCGTATAAAGTACTTAGAGATAATTTGCAAATTGCTTGCAGTATATACTTGTTAATCTGTCGAAGGAGAAAAACCATTCTATTTTAGTCAGTATTATACAAACTTACAAAAAAATATACGATTATTGTTGTAACTTATTGCGAACGTATGTATTTGACTTCTTGATAAATCACAATTTAACAAGAATCAAATGTCATTCACTACAAATTAATTTTACTTTAATGAAAAATTTTCTCGTAATAACATATATCCTTTAGAAATTTTCGCTAGGTTACCCATATTTTTGCATAGTCACATGGAGAAAACAATTTAAATAAGATAATAATTAAATATGTAAAAAATAATAATTTCGTAGAAATGTATAGACATAATAAACTACATATAAAGCTATCTCACAATTTTCGTTGTAATTACATACTATCTATTGCGTACGAATGCATTTTCATGATTTGAGAATGTAGGTATGTGTATAGAAGTACCTAATGTAAATATAATTACAAATTATAATAAAATCGTTTTAAACGCGGGCACGTGTTATGTAAAATATTGCTGTGTAATCATCAACAATGTAGCAATCGAACATATAAATTCCACTTTTTCATGTAGACCGAAATATATAAATTTGTTTAAATAGAGAAGAGATTAAACAATCTCTGTATTTCTAAAGATATAAAAATCATTCTCTTTTTGCTTGTAGCAATGCTCTATCACAAAGTTAGTTACATATTATGTTCTCAACAGTCCGCGTTACAATAAAATTTTTAAACATATTACAAGTATAATTCATCTTTCTCATTATTATACAACAGTTTAGAAGAAAACTTGTATAATACATAAATGCGAAGAAATTGATATAAATTCATTAATGCTTTCTTTCATATTCGTTAATCTTCATTAAAAAAAACAAATGTTACTTATTTGTCACTGCAAAATGAATTGGGCGATTTATGGAAAATTTTAAGTATCGTGACAATTTTCTACAAAGATGTTACACATTATACTCATATAAATTTACGGGCGTAACTGATGAAGCATCAAGAGTACATTCTTCTATTAAATATTCCTATAAAAAATTGCAAATATTATTTCCAATGAGTATTACTGCACAATGTCTGTATATAGAGAGACATATAAATTGTATAAAATCATATTTTGAATTTATCTGTTAAAACAATGCTTCAATGGAAGCGGTAATTATGTTTCTATATTATAAAAATGTAATATAAAAGTACTCTAAGAATATTAATTAAAACCTGATTAACTTTATAGGAATGTAAAGTCAGTTAAAAAATATATACCAATCATTCAAAAGTTTTACAATAATTTTATACAATGCAAATTATACAAAAATTCAATTTCCTAACATTTTGTATTGCTATATCTAAAATCTTTTATATACAAATATAACAAAACATTAATTTCTCAATTCTATTAGATCCAAAAACAATGGATTCAAATTACAATTTTTTTTAATATTCTAAGTTTTTCAGTTTTCCTTTATACAAAAAATAATCAAAACAAAGATTTTATGTAATAAACGACCAAGGTAGGAAAGTATGAAATTACTGTATATAATTTATTTTTAAAAATAGTTATAAAGTTAAACTAGTGAAAATAAATTATATAAACATTAATTAGTTTTAAAACTCTTTGGTTTCATCAGAATTATTATATTATTACATAAAATCCTTGGTTCTAGTGCTACTTTCTCCAATTGAAAAAATTGTTCCCTACTATTAGAAATTTTTCAATTATTCAATTTTTATGACTTAAAATATTTATCACCATCAATTCGTTATAATCTCCACCTTGAATTATTTTCAAAATACTAATACAATGCAATGTGATTTACGGGAACAAGAATTTTGTATTACAAAAAAAA
>NW_025110006.1:92014-122622 GCF_011392965.1 Frieseomelitta varia | reverse complement strand
AAAAAAAAAAAAAGAAAAATGACAATCATAAGCCATATATTTATAAATCAATAAGCATAATCCGGAAAAATTGCTATTAAATAGAAAAACCAATTTTATTTCAACTTTTGTACATGAAAAGTAATAATACTGATCAACATTTTTTCTTAGGAAAAATAATGTCAAATTAAAGATCAACTATCAAAATCAAAAGTTAGCAAATTTAAAAATTATCGCGATTTATCTGATTAAATGTTTTACATTTTTTTATTTTGGAAAATACTGAAAATTTAAACTAAAAAGTAATGAATTATGTACTGAAATTATAGTTCAATTTTCTCAACTTCTCTATAGAACAAAACTTCAATTCCCAAAAAATATATACTCAAAAATATGAAAGTACAAAAAATTATGTTTCTACCTTGATATTTTAGAATTCTGCATATAATTTTTGCATTAAATCAAAAGAAAAAGAAAAGTACATTATAATATCAACAAATTTTGCACACAGCAATTTGAACACAAACTGGTTAGTTTCATTTGGTTTATATGGCATGGATCTAGTATTTGGTTTTCTTGTTACTTAATATTCAATGTTAACAGAGATATATTTTTAAAGATAGAGCAATTAATCTTAAATATAAAATAAGTTATGTTTGTGAGTACTGGTTGTCACCAGCATTTCTACTATATGCTTTAATATGAAAGAGAAGCACTGGATTAAATATCTGTACACAATAGAAAAATCTTAGCTAAATTATTAGCAAACTGATTCTTTTTTTTTTATACAAACATGTAAAACGTGGTTGTTATCGACAATGTATAGAATACAAGATTATGTACAATAAATTGTATATAATAGTCTTCTTACAACCCTCTAGTAATCAATATTCATCAAAAAGATGGAAATATATTATCAATGTATATGTATATATATATATAGTGTATAGAGCATTAAAAATTTTTAATACATGTTTTCATTAGGCAGTTTTTACTTCTCTTGTTGTATAAAACTATTATGAAAACGTTTACTTTTCCGTTATAAACGAAAATCACAAGATTTACATTATACATAATACAATATACATAATATATATTGTCTTACCAGAATATTCTTTCCTAATCGACATTTTAATACTTCTTTGACTATAATTTCACTTCACTATGTATCAAACACTAAATGTTAAATGTATACGCTTGGGTCGAAAGTTATTTCACTCTTTATGCACATTTATCATTATTGGAGCATTAACGACTCCAAATTTCTATGTAATATCGTATCCTTGACAGCATTAAATACAACTTTTATGTTTTCCGTATCTACGGCAGTAGTAAAATGGTGAAAAAGTGGTTTTCTTGGATCTCTTTTAACAGATATAAACATTTCAAGTATAAAATTCTGCACATCCTTCATGGAATGTGAATCTCCTGTGAATTGTGGAAAGTACCAACGGACATTCGTATCGGGCGATCTTACTTTTTTGTCTAACAAATCAGTTTTATTTAAAAATAGAATGATAGACACTCCGCCAAATATCATATTGTTGACTATTGTATCAAATATATTTCTAGATTCTTCCAACCGATTTGTTCTTCTGCAACATTAATAGACCATATTACTTAATGATTTGACTCTCTTAATACATGAACTTGAAATGAACGTACCTATCTTCTAACAACACCTGATCAAATTCAGATGATGAAACAAGAAAAAGTATCGAGGTAACACAATCAAAACACTGGTACCACTTCTGTCTCTGAGATCGTTGACCTCCAACGTCAACAAACAAAAATGGGATGTTATTAATTTGTATCACAAATTCTGAAATTCCCTTTGTAGCTTTCCTACAGTGCAAGATATCTTGATGCGTAGGTTCATAATCCTGCAAATTTTAATATTGAACAGATGAGCTAAACTGTTATATACGTATGAGAGAATAACAAAATAAATTTTACAAGTTACAGAAGAATCCATAATAAAATTAGGATAACATTACCACTCTTGCAATGCTGTCAAGATTATCCAAGAAATATTGAACTGAATCGCTCTATAAAGAAAAAGTATATTTTTAAAGTATATGTATAACGCAATATGAAATACATTGTAATTACTGTGAAAATTGAAGTGTGTCTTACTAATTGAAACTCTCTTCTTCTATCAAAGGCCTTTTTAATTGATGCGTCTTTCCATAAACTTTGTAAAGATGGTACATAACGAAGAAACAATCTAGCATCCAACACCATGGTATTTTCAAATTTCAATAATTGATAACCAATGTCATAATTCTTAGGGTTCTCCCATGGAATATTCAACTTGTCGCGAGCATCTACCAACACCTTCATTCCTTTAATTATATTTTGGTAAATAATATGTTGATACTCTTTAATTAACTCAGGCTGAAACAAATAATTATTACAAGATATTACAAAGGAATAATATACAATTGTTTCAGAAATACAAAATTCCATTGAAAGAAGCTCGCAGCTAAAAGCCTATCTTTCATCAAACCTAGCTCAATATCAATTTATTCAATGATTACGATTGCCATAAGTGGTAAAACAAACAAACTGATAGGAAATCTGTAAACTCGACTGTCTGTACCTAACGCCTACTTGTTGAACATCCTTTTTCAAAATTGCATTCACTTTCCAAATGCACATACACAACTTTAACACGAAATTTAATTCGAAAAATTGAAAATCAAAAGGATTGGCCGATCTGCAAACCGATACACTGATAACTATCGTGAAACGTAAACAAGCAAAACGACGAACGATATCGGAGATCTTTCTCGGTGGAAACGAACAAACAACACTCGTTTCCGCTTCGAATTTGCACGTTTTTCGGCTCGATGTGCCTCGGTCAACCACGCACAAAGCGTTTGAACGACAATTGACAGAGAAGACTATCTCGCTTCATTTACGAACGGAAACGTTCTAGAAAAAAAAAGGCAAAAACAAGAAAAGAAAAGAGGCAACGAGAGTACGTCAAGGCGTTGACGTATCGACGTTGACCGTCAGCTATACAGAAGCTGCTGCTGAAACGAAACGACGATCACGACGAGAAAGAAAGAAAGAGTAGACGGACAAATAGTCTCACCTCGAATTTAATCCCGTGGATAATTCGCATCTGTTTAAGGAATGTCGACTTTCCGCTCTCGCCTGCCCCGAGGAGCAGCAGCTTAACCTGTCGCCGGAGCGCTTGACGATCCTTCTCCAACATTCGATCGATCTCCTGGCTCTTGTAACGCTGCTCGATCTCCTCGGGGCTGAACTTGAACCGCAGGCAACAAGTACACGACCACGTTAAGGATCCCGCCATCTTGCTACCCTGCTACCCTCCTCTTCCTTCCTTCCGGCGTTTCTTCCGTGTCTGACTGCCCTTCCGAAGGAATATATCCTCGATCGTCCAAACACCGCACATACACACCGAGAGGGACACGGCAGACCCGTGTGTGCGCTGTACGCCGAGCCTGTGTTGCGCCGTACCGAGCAACGGGTAGCTGCCGGAGTTTTGTGTTCGTGTGACTGCCGAATTTTGTTGGCAACGCGTGTGCCAGCCGAACGTGGAGGAGAGCCACCCGTGAACAACCTGTTCGTAATTGCACACACGGGGATCGGCGCACGTCGCCACGCTCAGAACCGCATTTTTCACCTAGGCGTAGCCGGGGGAAACGCAACCACCGAGTGGTCCGACACACGCAACGTCGTCGACACACGCTCTATCGTGCGGGGGCTCCTCTATCGTGGCCGTGCTCGCCTCGCCACGGGAACTCCGCGCACGCACTATAACCTACCGTTAATCGGCGAGGCTCACGCCGCTGCTTGCCTGCCCACGATCGTCGTCTCCTCCGGTTCCTCGCGGATTGGACATGATTAAATAATCGTTCTAATTGCCGAGTAACAGAGCTAACTGGCGCATCGTTCTCATTGCGCCTCTCTCTCGACCTCTCGAGAGAGAGGAGAACCTCTGTTTCTCTCTTTGTTTCTTTCTCTTTCTCTCACTTCTTTTCGATGCCGAAGAGAAAAACCGAATTTGTTCGTTCTCGATTAACGATCCTGTGTACGCAATATGATTCACCACAACACCTGTGTATCTTTCTCTCTCTTTCTCTCGGTTCTATCTGTCGGTATCGAGACAAACGTGCAAATGACCAACTACCGCCCGAACTACATGACAACAATGCGGGGGAAGAAGTATGCGAAACAGCGAACGGGAAAACGTACTCCCCACCACGACATATTTGTTGTGAGATACTGCCGCGCATGCACACACGTACAACGCGCCACGCACACGATCTCCGGAACTAACCGAAAGCGCACCTCCCGGTCCGACCGCGTGATCGGTTTTGCGCGCTGTCATTCGTCGGCAGAACCTTCCTTCTTTCTTCTCTCTTTTTTTTTTTGTTATTTATCCTCGTTTGTCGATACCGCAACGCGACGCAGAGCCAAGATTCTCCTTGAGCATCGTGCATCAACGATTACACGGCTCTCCGTTGCGTGGTGGGGATGGAACTACTCATTGTTCAGTTCTTCGACTTAATTGTCGATTGACTGGCCACTTCGTCTTGTCTTGTCTTGCTCTGCATTACCTACTGTCGCTGCAAGCTACTTTCTTCATCACGTATGCGAGAAAGAAAGTTCCTGATTGGTGGATGGGATATAGCGCTGACCAATCACAGAAAGTTAAAAACACCGCGAATGGCGTTCATCGCTGCACGTAGATGGCGCAACGATAGGTGTATAAGCGTAGTTGTCAAAGAGGTTGAGAAAGTGTGAAGTTTAAATTAAACGTTTGCATAGGAAATATGTCGTTAGCTGATGAACTGTTGGCGGATCTCGAGGAGAATGACGACAACGATCATATGGCGGAGGAGCCAGAGCCGGATTTTATTCCGGCCTCTGTCTCGAAAACCATCGAAGAAGGTTAACTTTCTTTGTTTTTTTGTTAATCTGCTGAAAAATGTACTGACCTTTCATTTTTATTTGCAGAAATAAAAGTAGCTTCTGTAAGAGAGTTGGCGAAGCTTCGTGACTCGGAACAGTTGCAAAAAGTAATGTTGCAGATAGAAAAGTACAGTAAAATTCCTAGGAAGTCTGCAGATATTATCGGGCCCGTTGAGTCTGACCCAGAATATCAGCTTATTGTTGAGGCAAATAATATGGCTGTGGATATTGATGATGAAATAGGTATAATGTTATATTTTGGTTATATACAACATAGTATTTTGCATAGATACATTGTAATTTATATCTTTCAGCTACTATACATCGGTTTACCAGAGACAAATACTCTAAAAGATTTCCAGAATTAGAATCTTTAGTTGTTGGTCCATTGGAATATGTAATGACAGTCAGAGAATTAGGAAATGATTTAGACAGAGCAAAGAACAATGAAACTTTACAACAATTTCTCACTCAAGCAACGATTATGGTGGTTTCGGTTACTGCGTCTACAACACAAGGGTAATTTATTGTGCGATAAATTGTATGTAAAATTGAGTAACCAACTTGGACTTTTAAATTACAAAATTATTTTATTTACAGACAATTGTTAACGGAAGAAGAAA
This sequence comes from Frieseomelitta varia, assembly GCF_011392965.1. NCBI lineage: Eukaryota > Metazoa > Arthropoda > Insecta > Hymenoptera > Apidae > Frieseomelitta > Frieseomelitta varia. The sequence continues at coordinate 117,073 of NW_025110006.1, read as the reverse complement.
AAGAAGCCATTTGCGAGGCTTGTGATATGGCAGTGGAGTTGAATAATTGCAAATTAAAAATCTTTGAGTATGTTGAAAGTAGAATGGCATTCATTGCTCCAAATCTTTCTGTAATAGTGGGAGCATCTACAGCAGCAAAAATTATGGGTAAGAAAAAAATTTTTTTTTCAATATTTAAAAGTTTTTTAACCAACACTAACGCAAATTTCGTTTTTAGGTGTTGCTGGTGGATTGACGAAACTTTCCAAAATGCCAGCTTGCAACGTCCTAGTTTTGGGATCTCAAAAAACCACGTTGTCTGGATTTTCTCAAGTAACAACTTTACCTCATACTGGATTTATATATTACTCTGATATTGTACAAGAAACACCACCAGTGAGTTAATACGCACATAATAACACACGCACGTTAAGTATTTTTCGATATTTTTTTTATCGTTGTCAATTAATTTTTTCAGGATTTACGAAGGAAGGCAGCAAGGCTTGTCGCGGCGAAAAGTATGCTAGCTGCCCGAGTCGATGCATGCCATGAAAGTACAGATGGTCGTATCGGTCAAATGTTTCGCGAAGAAATTGAGAAGAAGCTCGATAAGCTTCAAGAACCACCTCCTGTAAAATTTGTGAAACCTTTGCCAAAGCCTATCGATCCGGGGCGAAAGAAACGCGGTGGTAAACGCGTCAGAAAAATGAAAGAACGCTATGCTATCACCGAATTTAGGAAACACGCGAACAGAATGAATTTTGCTGATGTAAGCTCCTTCGTTTCTTTTTCAATCTTTTTTTTTTTTTTTTTTTTTTGTAACATTTATACTGACGAAACTTCAATGATTTTACAGATCGAAAATGATGCCTACCAAGAAGATCTTGGTTATTCGCGTGGAACGATTGGCAAAGCAGGAACAGGTCGCATTCGATTGCCGCAAATTGACGAAAAAACAAAAGTACGGATATCAAAGACACTCCAAAAGAATTTGCAAAAGCAGCAACAATGGGGTGGCAGTACAACAGTTAAGAAACAAGTTTCCGGTACTGCATCAAGTGTTGCATTTACTCCGCTGCAGGTAAGCAATTGATGATGATTAAACGTATAGTAATTATGATTTTCAACATTAAATTCAACGTACATGTTTGCACTTTTCAGGGATTGGAAATTGTAAACCCGCAAGCCGCAGAAAAGAAAGTAAACGAAGCTAATGCTAAATATTTCTCGAACATAGCTGGATTTTTGAAAGTAAAAAAGACATAGAGGAAATTGTACATAATGTAAAATGTAATGTATCATTATTTATTATATATTTTATAAAAGTCTGACTGAAATTGATTTGTACAGATGTATCTTGTATTATTGTAAGGAAGATTTTGAAAAATTGTAACGCATTTATTTGTGTTTATATTTAATTAATATTAGATTTCGTCAAAGTAATAATTAAAAATCAAATATGTGTGGAAAAAATGTTACTTGCTTAATATTATACGTTCACTAAGTATTTAAGTATTGAGATACGTCGGCCGCAATAAGAGCGTAACTGGAAAGAAATATATGTATCGTCGTACACAGACAATTTGCAAATATAATAGATGACAGATGACCCGCCGGGTGAACTGATCGTAAAAATAAACAGTGCGAAAGACTTGCTAACTAGAGTGAAAAGGGACGTTGGCGTGTAGCGAACTTGGAGAAAAAAGGATGGATATACACATGTGAGAAGCGTGGTTGCGGCGGTGAGAGATAGAGAAGGATAGAAGGAACACCGGGTGGAACGAACGGCAAACCAGAACTGGGTGTCGTAAGGTAATCGTTGAATGCCTTGGGTACTCGTGTGTGTTCTCACTTCGTCTCTCATCTCCCTTCGACGATACGTATATTATGTGAAATTCCACGTTGCTCGTGTGTTTCACTCAGTACTACGCGGGATATGTGACTGTGCCTTGATTGTGATACGGGAATCGTAAGAGAACTGCTGTGACAAGGTGGAAATTCCTTGTCTTCTCGTTTGCGAATCCACCGGAGAAACCGGTGGCGAAAGAATAACTCCTGACAACCATGGCGAGTTTTAAAGACTTGGAGAATGATTGGTACTCGTTATGTCAGGATTGCACTGACTGCTGGACGCAATCTGGTGAGTCTTTACTTTCTTTTTAAATTTCCGAGGAATCATGGGGGCATGGAATATTTTAAAAATTAATTACAAAAATTTGATCTCTAAAAACGTGTTTGAAAACATTTTGATCTTTACTTCCTTGTAGAGAGTCTACAAGTTTTTACTGCGTAGATTCCTTACTTTTTCTTTTTTTTTTTATAAATCTACCATTGTTGGTTTCAAAAAATAATTACACTTTGACTTTGAAAGTATAAAAATAACGACAATTAATGACACGCTTTGTATATACATGTTGTTATATGTATCGTGTTATCATGTCAACATTAGACGATGAGAAATAGGACGTAGATAAGATCATTTCGTTGTATTTTCATATTAGAAATAATTTAAATTATAGTGTGAATTATCCAATTATTCGCTGAATTAAATTAAATGTTAAATTAAAGAAAACGCTCTCCTATCGATATAACGCTAATTCTTTCTCTCTGTAATTTATGTAGTGTAAGATCGTGTAAAAGCATTAATATAAATTGAATCATTAAATACGTATCTATAAATATTCGCGACTAGATTTTTTGTTGTATCAATTAATTGATTACACGGCGGTAACATACAGTTACGGAGATTACATTTACATCTACGTTACGTTTCTAGATCTTTGTCGATAAAATTGTGTTAACTTTTTTTTACTAATTAAAGATTAGTGCACAAAAATCGTTATACGTATTCAAAATCATATTTAAATCAGAAATTTAAATTTATATATAAATTGATATTTAAACATCGTACTTTCCTCTTTCGACGAACTTGTTATTATTATATAAATATTCCTTTTCTACGAAAGCCATCTCGGCAATGAGGAAATACACGTCTTTGATTGACATAAAAGAGAATTAATTTATAGCTCGTGTACTCGTGAAAGTTTTTTTTTTATAAACAATGTGTTATGTTTAGCGAGTATAGAATGTAGAATCGATTTTGCATCAAACATCGATTAATTAATATTCAAATGAATATTCTATCTAACTAAACGAGTTAACGTTTATAGTCATTGAAATTCAATTTTGCAATTACCATTATATTGTAATTGTTAAACATAAATTTTTTGATTCGCGTAGAATAATAATGAAATGATATCTTAAAGCTCGCTTGCGTGTAAATCTTCAATTAAGACAAGTAACGATGTCTAGGCGAATAATTTGATCTAAATGTTTCATTTCATTTATAGCTACTGCGGAGAAAAATCTTTAATCAATAGGAAGTGAACAGTTTAGATCTGTTTACGCCGCGTTTCGTAATGCATCGGTATGATCATCGAAAGGAATTTAACGGAACAGACCACGTATAAATAAACGGAATATTTAATTTCCAAAGTGGCGCTAGGCGTTCCGTTATTTATTTGAAACGATATTGATGCCTTTTCGATCGTGGCGTGATGTAATCCCGCTATTTAATTTCGATGAAGTAATGAAACTTGAACTACGCACAGCACGTAGATATTTTGTGTTTTAAGTTGTTGTCTAACGCGTAATTACGTAACGAGGCAACGTGTATTATGCGAATACTTTCTCGCATCAGCAATTCGCAGTCCTGTGCAACATTATACGAGAAAGCGATGAGATACCGCTTTTCGCGGTAAAGAGCAATGTTTCTTTTTGTCCTAAACAAATTTTTGATCAACGAAATCGTTTCGTCGAAAAGTGAAAGTTTGTGACCGAACGATTACTTGTTAAACTCTATCAATAATTTTGCATTCCTCCCTTCAAATTGTATTTCATACTTCTTTCTTTTAAATGATTCCGTAAATGTAATCATGATATTATCTAACATATTATCTAACGCTCTTTGATGTTCCTATTACATATTACGCAATGCTAATGGATCTCAAAAATTGTTCCCAATCGAGATTTAGTTTTAAGTTTTAAGACAAGATAATTGAAAAGTTTATGGGCTCTTTACGACCACTCAGCTAATTTTCGTATTTAAATAAAATCTCGGTATTGATCGGTTTAACGGCTGTTGAAAGGTAAACGCGCCGAGCAAAGATCATGCAGATTTGAGAATAATGAGAATCTAATTTCCAAGAAAACTTTGAGCGTGCAATTTCACTTGTTTCGTTTAATCTCATTCCGACAATCAAACAATCATCTTTATATAATGATTCGAATGGTGCATTTATCAGGCAACAGTCCGTGAAACGTTGCTATATGATAAAAAAAACTATTCGGGAAAATTAGTAAACGCACGAGTTGTTTGTTCATGTAACAAGGGAAATTTCGTATGTGCGCGCCATGTAAGCGCACGCGCGTATGCGCGCGCAGCTATTACCGACTGCGCGTTCTCCGATGGAATCTGGCCGATCGATGAATGAAATTTTATCGATCTACACATTTCTGTTCAGAGCGTTTGCAGCTGTTGAATACGCGTGCAATCTTGATCTCCTCTAATAGACTTTTACCTTAAAAAAAACACTATTCCTCGCTCAACTTCTTTAATTGTCTCAACGGGTTTCTCTTGCATTCTGATACTGTTCTCAGTATAAAAAAAATTCTAATTAGATTCTCCACAGGTTAATCTTTTGATATTTTTAGTTTTTTTTATAGGAATTTAATGATTGCATTGTGATGGCTTACCTGCGTGTCTTTTGAACTTCACTCTTAGAAGGTTAGGTTGACTCTTGGAAGGATTGTTCCAATCATTAGGTACCTAAGAATGTGAGAGATTTGTTTAATTTAAAAATTATGCAATCTTTTTGTTTATATGATAGTAATACTCAGTGAAAACGAATTTTGGGATTATTGATTACCAATCATGTGTAAATTGGTGATATTATAGGTTAAGATTATAGGTTTTTATTATAGGTTAAGACAAGAAAATGCACGATAGCGATAACACTGGAATTGTCAAAGGATATTTTGTACAAAGAATCGCTTCGCTTTGATATTTTTTTAAAATAAAAGACCATTAGGAACATGTTTGCAGTAAAGAAGATTTCTTACTTAGCAACATAGCTAAGAACTTGAAATTGGAATGGAATGTAAGAGGAAAAATTTAATTACTTCACATACATACGTATCTGTCAGATATTATATATTGCCATAGACATTACTCTTTTAATTTATTTTTAATTCGATTTTTGATAAACAAGACTTGCTGAATCGTCTCCAATTTTTAGAAACGAGGTATTAATCTATGGAAATGAATTTATGATAGTATCCATTCACAGCAAATGATTCGTCGTTAGATAATACAAGGCTGACCTTTTCCTTACTCTTCCCCTTCACAAAATAAATTTCTCTTTTTAAATCTTGGCGCGAAGTATCGTTCGTAAGAATTTTCACCGAGACAAGATTTGTGTTCTCGACAATCGAGAATCAATTACTTTCCACCTCGCGATAATCTACCGCCGCGTCTATGTCTTTTTCACTTCGGTCTTTGACTAATTGATATCTCGATCGCAAAGTTTCCCGCAGTCGTAGGTGTTCGACTGTAGGATCGAACGAAATCAATTATGCGGTTAGTGTTCCGTAATTATCGACTGGCGCAGACGATACCGCAACGACGATCACCACAATCGATATCTCGCGATCTCTGACAGTTACCCGACGCGAAGAAATTCATCAGTCTACTCTCGGTACCTGACATCTGAATGTATTTCGTGTATAACGCGCGAATAATAAGTGAATCGTTGAAGTTGTGTACTTGGTGAAAGAAATGTAGAGTGATTCTGTAAACTACTGATGTCGACATCGATCGATATAACTGCACACGGAACCGGTATGTGTTCTTGTTTTTTAAATATACCGTAATTTTTTCTCTAATACTTTTGGCAGTTTCTAACCTCACTTGAATCGTAACCGTTTTTCCCGATTCACGGAACGAATGAATCTTACTGGTGTTTAAAGAACATAATGTATAGTGTCACTCTTTCTCAAATATTTATTCCAGTTTGTATGCGAGTGGATTAATACGAGTTAATTAAGAATTCCCTCGATTTTCTCAATTCGTAAAAGGAAAATGGCGGGAACGCCATTTTAATTGAGGAAGCCAAAAGAGAAATGAAAGACGGAAGGAAAATTAGACGAAATTATTCGGTAATTTCAGAAACAATTGAAATTGTTCCAATTCTTAAGCTTATTATATTATACTTTCGGTTTTCTTTTTCTCTTTCTCTCTCTCTCATAATTTCTCTTTTCTACTCATATCTTCGTAAACGATAGGCGGTAACGTCTCGCATCCGCGGCTTGTTATGCAGAATTTCAAATGTCTTCCGCGTTCACGGCTCGATTAATGGACACCGGAAAGCCAGCGGGTGTAATATTATTGCCAGCGTCCTTTCTACTCTATTTCACTTGGACTGGTGAATTATTAATTATCATCAGTTCGGAAATGCGATCAGAATTTCGCGCGAGGATAAAGATCATCGCGAGTTATGTAAATTTCGGAGAGTAGGCCACGCGAAACATTCTTCTTTTTTCTTTTCTTTTTTTTTTTTTTAAATTAACCGTAGTACGCATAGTTAATCATCCGGTAATTCGTAATATTATATTCCTCGGGTTATCTTGGCCACGCTCTAGCGAATACCGTTAACGCGTAAACTTTCGTGCCACGAGGGGTCACGATTCCTTATCAATTCGACAAGCAGTTTCTACGCATGCACTGTGAATTATGAACATCCTTTCTGAACGTGGTTATTTCACTTGGCGATCAATCTACTATTTATGAGAAAAAGATAGGCCCGCGTACGCGAGTGTGATGACCGCTGTTATTTTTTGAATTTGAACCTTGTATTGTACTCTTCGTAGAGTTCAGACGAGAATTTCTTTCTATAGTTTTTTTCTATAGTTTTAGTATTTAAAAAAAAAAAAAAAAAAAAAAAAAAGAGAATTTAATTGAAAAGAAATCGCTTGACCTCCAATAAGTCGAATGAAAGGTTAACCACTTACGCTGGCAGTGATTGCGGACCATAACGAGTGACCAAACCGTCGCTCTCATTTCGAACTCGTCGGTGTGATATCGCTGGATAGAAATGATTGAAAAGTAATAAATTTATTATTTGTTTTGCCTGTTTTGTCTTTACTTAAATATGCTTAAAACTCAAAAAATATTACAATTTTGGAACAAAAAATTCTCGACGTACGTGGCAAGAGATTAATGATCTCGTGGATGAAATTTCGAATTTTCGTAAATTTTTCTTTCACTTGGAGAATGCATGTATATTGCACAATTAAATGTAAAAAGGTGAAGAGTTACGAGATAAATTTCTAGCAACCGTTGTAATTAACATCAGCGAATCCTGGAACAAATGATCTTCTCTAAACATTCGTCGTTTTGACGCATAACGCGCACGCATTGACCAGAAACGACACGTGCGCGTTATGCATTCTCATGAATAGTTTACGACGTATCCCGGGAATAATATTGTCCTTTCTCCGAGAATTGATTTACCTTGATTTTGTCGCGGCGTGATCTCCATTCGCACAACCTTTCTAAATGAAACAATGCCTTTCGAAAGCCGAGGATCGGCCCCGGTTGAAACAATGTCCTACAAGCCGTAAATGCTGTTATTCAAATTGATTAGAAAGTATCAATCGGATGGACATTTCGCATGAAACCGCGACGTGACACTCTCTCACGTTACTATTCCCAGCGACGCACTGACGATAACTCGATCCGTCGAGCCGATCCTTCCCGTTTTTACTGCCAATTACAAATTGTAAAAGCTGTCAATTACGGGCTGCACGTGCTATGATAAGGAATTGGCGGGTCATGGCTACCTGTGGATTCGATCGCGCGGACATTGCATCTTGGAAAAGTAGAACGTCTGGAATTGTTTCTAGTGAAGGGATTACTGGGCTCGGAAAAGTATAACTCCATCGTTCAGTCCGACGAAGAAAAGATTTAGAAATATCTAGGTTAAAGGCATTTGGATGATGAAGCGATTAAAATTCGCGAATTTTTTTCGCAGGCGATTGCTAAATGAAAAGTCCCAAGTTTTCAAAGAGATACATATGTATTTCAGCTTTATATTATTACGACAGATTCTTCTTCTTCTTCTTCTATTTTTTCTTTAATGTCGCATCGACAGCGAGGTCATTAGCGACGACGGTGCCATTAGATATGAGTGCAGTAGTTTATGTTTTTGAGGTATTTTAGTACTCTTTGTATGTCAGGTTTATATTTGCGTTGATTCCGTATTTCTGTGGTGTGGCATTCGTGCAGTATGTGGGTTATTGTTAGTGGATGGTTATTGCAATGAGTGCAGGTGGGTGGTGAAGTATTTTTGATTTTGTGTCAGTTTGGTATGACCGGCTCTTAGGCGTGAGACAATTAATTCCTTCTTTCCTGTTGGTAAGGTTTGGTGTTTGCTGGTGAAAGTCTTGGATACTTTGACAGATTATTATTATTTACGATGCAACTTCGAAATCTCTGAGAAAAAGAAAAAGAAATTGGAATTTTTCATTTTGTTCGATATACCATTCGCACTGATTTCAGACTTCCGAGCGTACCGCGTTTATCGCGATCGAGGTAAATATCCAGTATCTTCCGTTTCAAAGAGATTTAGAACATTTAATTCAATCGCCTCTGGGCGTACACGTGTGACTTACATTGGCGTATCCGATCGCAACTCGATATCCCGCAATTTGATCGACGTACCACTCCGATATGTTTGTTCAATTACGCATTTAGTGCCGAGAGTCGCTCTCTCCTTTGACTCTGCGATCCTTGGATCGATATACATATACATACATATATATATATATATATATATATACACACGGTCCGTGTACGATCGATCCGAGCACACCGCACCAATAACCAGCGTGTACGACGTTCGTGATTTCCTTGAGGCTGTCATTAATTGGAAAAGAAATTAGCGGTCGTGAGCCACGTAGTATTCTCTTTTTCCATTTGGCGAGCCTAGTGGTGCGCAAAGTCGACAAGCAGCTACCGGTTACGTCGGTAACGAGCGATCGAAAGATAGGCGCCGGATTTTTTCCATTTTTTAATTGGCGGTTTACGGTCGCCATAATGATAATGAATTATCAGCGATTCGATTTTTTTTTTTCTTTTTTTCTTTAGAAAAGCAACGCGTGCCAACGAGTCGAGATACTATACGAATTTTGCGAACGAAATTATCTCTCCGCGTTACGTCGAGATCGTTCGTGTCGTTGCCACATCGAGTCAAGTTTAATTTCGTGTTCAAAATTTATGTGAAACACGCGCAATCAAGCAGAATTAATTTTAATTACATGTTCTATACTAATCTCCGTTGGCTCGCCGCCGGGATTAATGACGGCAGTGCAACTTGCACTTTCCACTTGAATTTCATAACGTTCGTGGAACTTCTCTCTCGTCGCGTTTCAACCTTCGATGGCTCGTCGCGGTGAATGTCCAAGCGTTTGCTAAAAATCCCACTAGATTTTAATCCATCGATAAATCTCTATTTTCAAAGATTTATAAAATTATAATTATAATTATAAAATTGTAATATTATTATTGCAAATTATATTTTATATATTATTATTATAAATTATAATTATTATAATACTCTCGTATTTGTAACAATTATCACATTCACGAAACTTAGGTCCTGAATTGATCGAATTGAATATATTTTTTAGACACATTTTACTAATTCTAAAATAATAGTCGTTGGTAGAAAAAAAGAAAATAGAGAATTTTATTGAAAATGCATTCAAATTTGGTTGATATAACTCATTAAAAATTTATGAGTATATTTATACAGGTAACTTTACAGTTATTAATGAGTTGTTAAAATTTGCAAATTTATTAGTATTATTATTCACCGACGTACTTGCTCGAAAAAAACTAGATACAAAAATTCGTACGTACCCAAATATTTCCATTAGAAATTGCCATTTAGAGAAGCAATTAGACGCGAGTTATGAAATGTAAACGAGAAATAAAATTGTCACGTGGGAATTCGTTTCTTATCCGACAATTCGATGTATTTCTTTGGAGCATCGAACGATTTTATTAAGCACCGTGGCAGAGAAAAAAATAATCGACACAACTGGGGAGAGTAGCAAAAACAGATTGCTTCTTCTTCCGTTTCTACGAGCGGCAAATTGCCTCGATTTCACGCTGCAACCGATTCCATCTATCATCCGATATTTATTAAACTTTTACCCACAAGGTCACGTACAAACTCATTTCGACTCGACCTTTCGCGCCTCTCAACATCCACTTCATCACTTTTTCTTCTTTTTTTTTTTTTTCCTTCAACTTTCTCGGACTTTAAATTTACAAAAGTGTCCGCCACGTTAGGAGACTTTCATCGAGCGTCAATTTACACGCGGGTATCCGCGTTTGTTCTGCGTTGGAATTGGACATCTCGAATTAATCTCTTATTGCGCTGAAATAACGTGCCACGCAGAGAATTTTTTTTGTCCCAAAATTATAATATATTCTCTCAGTTTTAAGTATATTTAGGTAAAACAAAATAGGCAAAACAAGTAATAAATTTATTACTTCTGAATAATTTCTATCCAGCGATATTGTATCATGAGTTCAAAAAGAAAGCGACGAATTATCGTATACGGTTCGGTCACTCGTTATGGTCCGCAATCAGTTGTCAGCGCAAGTGATTAACCTCTTGCGCTGGAATGACGTGCCACGCACGTCGAGAATTTTTTGTTCCAATAATTGCAATATTCTCTTAGTTTTAAGTATATTTAAGTAAAACAAAATAGCCAAAACAAGTAATAAATTTATTGCTTTTCAGTAATTTCTATCCAGCGATATTGTATCGACGAGTTCAAAAAGAAAACGACGAATTATCGTATACGGTTCGGTCACTCGTTACGGTTCGCAATCAGGATTTAAACGATCTCTGCTTTCGTATTATGTTCATTGTTAAATAAATTCTGAATAAATGTCAACGACGTTGCAATTATTAGTAATTACAAGTATCTTGTGACAAAACTTTTGTCAATTTTCTCTGCCTCTTTTGGCAGAAAAGCATTCGAAAAAATAAGGATTAATAAGCAAGAATTTATGTCTCCCTATTAGTCAAGGGATTAGAAACTCGGGTGTTTTCTCTCATTGAACAAATCACCACCTCCTTCTTTTCTCTCCTTCTCAAACTTGTACGTAATATTCTGTTAGGATCATCTTGTAAGTTACCTTCAACTGTGGTTATGTTTTGCAGTCCTTTCGAGCGCAGGAATGTATTAGTGGTAATATTGTTTTTTTCAAATAAACATTGCCATTTATTAACAGTAACATAATTTACATTCTAGTTAAATATATTGACATTTCGTGTGCTTGTTGTTAAATTATATCGTAGATTAAAAACTGTATCAACTCCTAAATAAAATAAAATTTTAGATACAGTATCGAAGAAACAACATTACTTATGGGTACCCCTGATAAATACAATTTACGTATGCTATGATTATGCATAACATTGGAAATGTACCTGAAGTAAGAAAGTAGCTCAAAGAAATTGATTTTCTTTTGCTAATGATGCGACTCTTGTTACTAATAGCCTGGTTTCTAGAAATTCGCTATTGGAAAACGTGTGTTTTGCTTCAGCAATGCAACATATTAGCGTGTTCAGCAAAACATCGAGAAAACCAAGAAAAGTGCTACACGATCTGCGAAATTAAATTGCATTTTTTAATACGTGTTATATTTATATTTTAATATATAGTATATAATATAATATTTTGTATTTTGATATATATTATATAATATAATATTTCATATTTTGATATATATTATATTATTAATAATATTATATATTAATATTATATATCATATATATGTTATATTAATTATAATTATAATATTATATTATTATAATATTAATTACTATTATCATATTATTAATAATATGATATATTAATATTATATATCATATATATATTATTAATACAGTTATATAATATAATATTTCATATTTTGATATACATTATATTAATAATATATGATATATTAATATTGTATATCATATATATGTATTATCATATTATTAACAATATAATATATATGATATATAATATTAATTACTATTACTATCATATTATTATATAACATTATAATATTATATAATCATTATTAATATTGTATATCATATATATATGTATTATTAATACAGTTATAATAGTAGTTTATGTATTTTTAATCGTGTTTCGTAATTGGCTGCGTATACATACACGAAGCATGAAGTTTATACAACGTATTGCAATTCTTTTAGAATTATCTTATACACCGTAAGCACTATTGTCACACAGTCAGTCCAAACATATAATCGTTTGATATCTTTTGTTGGACAAATCCATACGTTTACGAATTGAGTAAAACTAATCGATCCGGTTTGTAGAAAATTTATTTATTTTAGCCTCGAGCGATTTTATTTTACGAGGAACCATACGTGTGTATCTGTTCGAGTTCTCTAAAAATCCTGGATGTACTGGAAAAAGATCCTTAGATACGTTTGAAATTTCAAATGAAGAAGAGATTGTACCTATAAATATAAATATCTCTGATACGTGAAAATTTATGTAAATTTCTTGATTTTCTAGATGATGTTATTCTCGATCGTAGTTGTAAATATTTTCAAGCACTCGTTACACCATGCTTTCGCTTCATTTCCAAGTTAGCATGATTATACGCGAAGGATATAATGAACATGTATGTACGAGCGAGGAAATTACGTATGATAATTCGTATGATCTTACGTGTCACCTACTTTCACGCTGCATTCCTATTGATCACTGTTGTATTCGCTTGGAGCAGTCCCCTGTCCTGCTTGGCGAAAAGGAATCCAATTCCAAAGAACGTCGACGTCCGTTCTTTTCTCTCTTTTTCTCAATATTTCACTTTGGCTTTTTAAATTGAAATATTAACTTTGCACTAGAAATTCCCCGAATTCGTTGTAAAAATAATTAGTAGTAGTAATTGTAAAAATCCTCAGTCCCCTAAAAATAATTAATAATTAACGATAGGTGAAGATAATTTTACTTACTCGTCTGTAAATCAAAATTGCAATAAATAGTTACTTACTGTGAGGCATAAATTCGTGAAAATTTAGAGAGATCTAGTGGGATATTTACAGGTGTCTAAATATATCTACGTAAAGTGTCTGTGATTAATAAACGTAATATTGCACGCTTGCAATTAGTATTTTCGCAACCGGGGAATCTTATCTTCGGTCTGGCCGCGTTGGTTATTTAATACGAGACATTTAACGCTGTTAGCGATACTTTGGTCAGTTTATAATGCGGCGAGATGGAGATCTGTACGAGTAGAGAAAGCAACATTTTCTCAATTTCCCCAATGATAAAACTTTTCTGGTAGTTACAAATTACTGGTGTTCATGTGCGATTAATGCCTACATCCGTCTAAAATAAATTTGTCGAGACTGACTAACTTGCTATAAACAACCAGATAATGCTCTCTGGGAATGATTCTTGCAGCAGTGAATGTACTAAAAGTGACTCTAATGCCTGTCGATGACCTTCATTTATTCTATATATATAGAAAGTTAAAGTTTCTCCCCACCTATTTTTGTTAGATAAAATATTTATATAATATAATAATAAATATAATATAAAAATAAAATATAAAACGTCGAAGAACACGAGGAAAAACTAATTTTATTAATTTTAAATTAAATTTAAATGATTTCTTCGTTATGTTTTAGAAATTATTCCTTTCAAATGTTGACCGCCAGAGTAAGAAAATAATATATAATAAAATGATTACGGATTTTATATTTTGCACTTGACAAAGCTGCCTATATATATATATTTCTAAAATATAACAAAGAAATCATTTGAATTTAACTTAAAATTAATAAAATTAGTTTTTCCTCGTGTTCTTCGACGTTTTATATTCTATTTTTATATTATATATATATATATATTTTTTATATTTTATTTTATATATAGTTTTATATTTTATTTTTATATATATGTATTATATATTATATTTATTATTATATTATATTTTATATTTATTATATTTATATTTATATTTATTATTTTTTATATTTTATATTTTATTTAACAAAAATAGCTGGGGAGAAACTTTTGGCCCACCCTGTATATATTATAGGTAGTTACGTACTTGCAAACGTTTGGTATCTCGCGTTGCATCGTCGCAAAACACTCTGACGTATGTCGCCCGCCAAGCAATTGCTGAATATCAGTTCATTGGCCCATCGATCTCTGTGAAACTTATTCTACTTAGCCCCCCTGTGAGTCTGTGACAGCATAGTTTATACTACTTGCCCTATAAAAGTACGAGTATCCTGTTTGTATGTATCCCTGTTTCTGTAATTTCACGAAGAAAAATTGTTTCGCAAAGGGACTTTATTCATTTTATTTATCTCGCGATAAAAATTTAAACGATGCCAGCCAAGAAATAAAAGTAAAATACCATTGAAAGGAATAAGTATATCTGTACAGTTTGGTAAATATTTGAGATACTCTTGTCAAGGGACTCGTCTCAATTAAGAATTTATTTTTACGATTGAGTGATAATTTCATTGTTTATTGTTTGTTAATAAAAGTTACATCAGGTATGCTTAGGTATTTTAAGCATCTAGGAAGGAGATTTTTAGACGATCCAAAGGCATATTTTTCACCATCTAGCAATTATGCTAGCCCTACATATTTCTCCGAATGGTAGCTACTTTAGGCGCGAGAGCAACGTCAATTCAAATGGTTGAAAATCAGTCGAAAAATCTGAAAAATTGAATATGCTGTTCCACGCATTAAAAAGTAACGAGAAACAACGAATATGTTACTCTGTGCATTTTTGCGACGAGCATGCAATAACACGACGACACAAAATACATGGGCAAAGATCGAATATTTTATTCTACTTTTAACATGACACGTGTGTTTATGAATAATTCGCCTGAAGATAAATTTGTGTCTAGGTTCGAAATACCTTCCGCTATTTTCAGAAGGCCGATACATAATACAACTACGGCAATAATCAATGATATTTTTCTGTTATCCGTTATATACGAGGAACGTCTCGAACGAATGATTTATGTATATCGAGGGACACTTTGCAATCAATATATTGACCGAGGCTCAATTATTAACACCGTAACGACCGGCTAATTTTAGAAGGGTTGCCGGCAAGAATTTTCTATCGAGTATTCGTAGAACGTGATTCTTCATCTGGGAAATCTCTAAAGTTTTCTAAAATTTTAATCTGCAAGGAGTGAATGTAAAACGAATAATAAACTCTTCAATTAACAACATTTAGTTTCTAAATATATATTTGTTTTTTTATTTTACAAAAAAAAGTAATATATATATATTTTTCATCTTATATATATTATATATATAGATTATTTACTTTCGAGATAATTAAAATTATTAAAATATTATAAATATTATTTATAATATTTTAATAATTTAGATGTAATAATTATTATATTATATAATATATTAATATATAATATTTATTTAAATAAAAATATTTTAATAATTTTAATATTTATAATACTGTTTATAATAATTTATAAATAATATTATAACATTATAATATTACAATTGAGTAATTTTATTGTTTATTGTTTATTAGTAAAAGTTACATCAGGTATTCTTAAGTATTTTAAGCATCTAGGAAGGAGATTTTTAGACGATCCAAAGGCGAATTTTTCACGATCTAGCACATTATTTATAAATTATTATAAACAGTATCATAAAATTATTAAAACTTTTATATTTAAATAATTACTATATATTAATATACTATATAATATAATTATATTTAAATTATTAAAATACTACAAATAATATTTATAATATTTTAATAATTTTAATTATCTCGAAAGTAAATAATCTAAATATATATATATATATTATTTTTTTGTAAAATAATATTGTAATATTATTTACAAATTATTATAAACAGTATTATAAATATTAAAATTATTAAAACTTTTATATTTAAATAATTATTATGTAGTAATATACTATATAATATAATTATACTTAAATTATTAAAATATTATAAATAATATTTATAACATTTTAATAATTTTAATTATCTCGAAAGTAAATAATCTAAATATATATATATAATAAGATAAATAATATATATATATAATTTTTTTGTAAAATAGTATTATAATATTATTTACAAATTATTATAAACAGTATTATAAATATTAAAATTATTAAAACTTTTATATTTAAATAATTATTATGTAGTAATATACTATATAATATAATTATACTTAAATTATTAAAATATTATAAATAATATTTATAACATTTTAATAATTTTAATTATCTCGAAAGTAAATAATCTAAATATATATATATAATAAGATAAATAATATATATATATAATTTTTTTGTAAAATAGTATTATAATATTATTTACAAATTATTATAAACAGTATTATAAATATTAAAATTATTAAAACTTTTATATTTAAATAATTATTATGTATTAATGTACTATATAATATAATTATATTTAAATTATTAAAATACTATAAATAATATTTATAACATTTTAATTATTTTAATTATCTCGAAAATATATATATACATATATAATTATAGATATATTATAAGGTAAATAATATATATATATATTATTTTTTTTGTAAAATAATAATATTATTTACAAATTATTACAAACAATATTATAAATATTAAAATTATTAAAATGAATTGATTAACCCAGACACAAAAGATATATTAAAGAGTGTCTCCATTCGCGATTTTAGGAGTTTATTACGAAAAGCCAGTAATATTTAATAACCTCTGAAACCTTCTTCGGTATCGACGGACGATAATCGAGAGAAGAAAAGAGAAGAAAAAAAAGAAAGAAAGAAAGAGTCGGCGGAGCAATTAAACGCAGGGGAGGGAAGCCCCCGGAGTAGGAGTCGCGGTGCGGGAGTACCCCTTAAATCGTCGATACTCGCCGCGTCGATAGCCCCGCGGGCACACCGACGCTCTCCTACACTCTCAGCAATTCCCCTTGTCTCTCTCTCTCGCGCCTCTCGTCCGGCGTGGCATCGCATTGTCGGCGCAGACGCCGTGGCAACGCTTATTGATCGCCGTGGCTCTCTGTGCGCTGTGCTCGGGTTGTCCCTGCGGTCGCCTGTCATGCGTCGTCGTCGTCTTTCGCGACGTAGCGACGGTGCCGGGCGTTAGGTATCTTTGCCGATCGCGTGTTCCCGTCTCGTCCGCCAGTTACCGGAGGTAGCCGCGATAACGACCGTGTTGCCAGTGACAGCAGACTGAACACCAAGCAGTGTACACGCTCTTCGTGTTTTCCTCCTCGCGATCGCGGCGGCAAGTGCGCGCAAGTTCGCTCGATCGAGGGAAACGCGCGTCCAATTGTGAAGAAGAAGAAAAGAAAAAGAAAAAAAAAAAAAATCGTCACACGGCCGCCTGGTCCATAGAACGTCCATAGAAAACGAGCCGCTCGTTCGTTAGAGGGAAAGGTATATATCTCGGCTTTCTCGGCTCGAGGTTGTTGCGAGGAAACAGCCAGGAAACGAGGCGATCGCGATCGGCGTCTCTTTCTCGAAGAAACGTCGAAGGTGAAAGTGAATCGGTTCGAGTCGCGGCGGAAGAACGCGTTCGCGAGTTGGCCGGATGCTCGGCCGACAGGTGCGTTCGTACAGGCTGTAGGCCTCACCCGGGACCGGCCGATCGTAACTCCCGGAACGATTGGCTCGAACGCCAGCTCCGGCCAACCGTTCGGACCAATCGCGTACGCGAACACATCCACCGGGACTTGGGCGGCTTTTCCGCGATTCTGGCTCGTTCAAAGGCCGCGAAAAGGCCTTCGAGGACCACGCGTCGCCACCACTCGCTTCTCACGGGGGAAACATGAGTCTGCTGTCTTCTTCCATCGGCAACGTTCGCTGCCTCGCGGACGAGGAGGCCGACCACAATATGCTTCAGGGTAAATCGTCCATCCCGCTTTCGTTTCGTAGATTAGACATTTCAGGTTCACGCTCAAGGTCGATGCAGCTGCGGCGGGCCTCTTGGATTCGGAAGGACAAGTTTGCGTGCGGCTGACGTCGGGACGCGATCGATCACGCTCCGAGACCGTGCTTTTACGTACGTGCATTCACGCACACGTACTCGCGCTCGTTACGTTTGCATTTTCACGTCGGTTTTTGTCAGCGACGCGTGAAAAAAAAAAAAAAAAAAAAAAAAAAAAAATAGTATTGCTTGTAACATTTTCAGTAGGTAAAATGATTCTATACTTTTCAATTTTCATGTAACTACAGAGATCCGCAGTCTAATCAATATCTTCATTTACGAATATTTCGCGCGATATCTAACCATCAATCGGAAGGACGACGGCGAGTGTGGTAAGTGTATATGGAAAGAGTCGACTGTTGGTGTTAGTGCAAAGGGTTGAAAAGGCAAATCTTCCTGCATGAAAAAACTAACCTAGGCAAATCTGCGTTCTTGACGTTTCCAGGACCGAACGGTTGTCCGAGGCGCAGGGGCCGGCAGACGTACACGCGGTTCCAGACGCTCGAGCTGGAGAAGGAGTTCCACTTCAACCCATACCTTACGCGACGGCGGCGAATAGAGGTCGCGCACGCCCTTTGCCTCACCGAACGTCAGATCAAGATCTGGTTCCAGAATCGGCGGATGAAGCGGAAGAAGGAGCTGAGGGCGGTGAAAGAGATCAACGAGCAGGCCAGGCGGGAGCGCGAGGAGCAGGATATCATGCAAAAGCAGCAGGCCGAGAAGCAGGCGAAGTTGCAGCAGGAGCAGCAGAACGCCGCGCTGCAGCATCAGCAGCAGCATCACGTGAGCGGCCTCGACAAGACGCAGAGCGATCTTCTGAAGGCGGTCAGTAAGGTGCCCACATAGGAGACTTTGCTGAGCCGGTTGTCTTTCTTTTAAAGAAGAAACAAGAGACTGGACGCAGCTTTTAGACGCAGACATCGAAGCGAAGTAGCTGGTAAAAGGTCGGCCAAAATGTGTGTGTAGAGGACCTTTAAAAAAAAAAAAAAAAAAAGAAAAACGAGAAAAAGTCGCTGTCCGAGCAACTTTGTCCCCTTTTGGAGCAGTCGATCGGTATTTGTTCCTTCTCCTCGCGTGTCGTAGCGGATGACTCATCGACATGAGTCTAATAGCTCGCCGCAGCTGCATCGTAGCAGTGGGAGCGTTAAGTGCTGCACGTCGCCGCACTTGCGTGTCTTCATTTTCATTTGAACGCAGACGAGCGGCGACTACGATCATTCAGGTGTCCTCGAACAAGGGAAAAGTCACACGAGGGTGTGAAGTTTCGTCGTCGAGCGTTTACGAGCGCGTGTTTGATAAAAAAAAAAAAAAAAAAAGAAGGGAAAAAGGAGGGATTATCGATTATTTATTATTGGCTCGTCCAACCTTTGATCAGCGTGCCAGCAAGCCACAACACGGGCTTGCGCAGTGTGCTCATTGCGCGAGCGATAAATGCATTTTTAACGAGAAATCTGTTGCTCGCCGAGACGTAAAGATGCGCGATATAGCAAATTGATTCGATTTTACCATTTGAATCAGCTTCATTCTTTCGTGTTTTTTTTTTTTTTTTCTAAACGTTGAAGATGGTAGAAATCGGTATTTTGATTAGGGCAGGTCAGGGGCCTGCGCACTAGACACCGGCAGAGAAGTTTCAAGAAGACTTTTCCTTTCAATTCGTTATTATTCATTTTCTTAGTTCAACAGTTGCAACATTTAGATTGCAATAGAATTCGGTGGGACAACTGTTTTTTTCCGTTCAAATTTCACATCGTTCGCGAAACGAAACGAAATGTAGAAATGGAAACGGCTTTTTAAAACTTTGGACGTAAAGTTCTAGAAAATGATGTCGGTTACCTTTTCGTTTCGCTTATCTCGGAGTAGTCCGCCGATAAGGTTAATGATATGCGCGACTGCAAATTGTTTAAAGAAACATTTCATCACCTCGAAAACGAGTGGTTTCAACCTCTTGCGCTGGAATGACGTGCCACGCACCGTCGAGAATTCTTTTTGTCCCAAAATTGTAATGTTTCCTCAGTTTTACGTATATTTAGGTAAAACAAATAATAAGTTTATTGCTTCTCAATAATTTTTATCCAGCTATATCGTATTGACGAGTTCAAAAAGAAAGCAACGAATTATTGTATACGGCTCGGTCGCTCGTTATGGTCCGCAATCAGTTGCAAGTGGTTAACCTCTTGCACTAGAATGACGTGCCACGCACGTCGAGAATTTTTTGTTCCAATAATTGCAATATTCTCTCAGTTTTAAGTATATTTAAGTAAAACAAAATAGACAAAACAAGTAATAAATTTTTTACATCTGAATAATTTCTATCCAGCTATATCGTACCGACGAGTTCAAAAAGAAAGCGACGAATTATCGTATACGGTTCGGTCACTCGTTATGGTCCGCAATCAGTTGCCAGCACAAGTGGTCAACCTCTTGCGCCGGAATGACGTGCCACGCACCGTCGAGAATTTTTTTTGTCCCGAAATTGTAATGTTTCCTCAGTTTTAAGTATATTTAGATAAAACAGAATAATAAATTTATTGCTTCTCAATAATATCTATCCAGCGATATCGTGCCAACGAGTTCGAAAGAAAAAGAAATCGACGAATTATTGTATACGTATTCGGTCGCTCGTTATGGTCCGCAATCAGTTGCCAGCGCAAGTGGTTAAAACATCACGTTATTGTAATTTACGCGTAACCATTTCCACGCGAAATGCGTCTCTGCGAGTTGTTTGGAACTCGAACAGTTCCAATGCCGGTGTTAGGCGTGTAGAGAGGCACTGATTGTGATGGAAAATTACGTATTATTATTCCTAATGAAGCTTGTAATTAGAACGAGGGATGGAGGCTCTTTGTTGAAAGTGACGCCGCAATTATTCCTACCGGATGTACGCTGACCTTTATAAATGCGCTCGAACATTTAAATATTTGCTCTTGACACCGATATTAAATAACAACGATGCGTCTGAAAGAGGGAAAAGCTTGGTTACGACTCTCCCTCCTCTCTGTTTCTTCTTTTGCTTATCAATTTTCCTCCACTTTCGAGAACGTTCGTCCTTGTGCGATGCACGTAAATGCTACTCGACCCGGCATCTAATCGATAACGCATCCCCGTGAATTCTCAGATTAATATTAAGCCAAGAGATTGCTCGCTGAATATCATCTTAGACTTTTGTGCAAATTTATATATATATATTTTTATATGTATAATTTATTGTGCAAATTTATATATATATTTTATATATGTATAATTTATGCAAATTTATATATATATATATATATATATTTTTTTTTACTGAACGCAGTTAACTTCTTGCGCTGGAATGACGTGCCACGCATTCTTCTTTCAAAATTCTAATATTTTCTCAGTTTCAAGTACATTCGAGTAAAACAAAATAGGCAAAACAAATAATAAATTTATTGCTTCTCAAATAATTTCTATCCAGTGATGTCATATGATATCGACGAGTTGAAAAAGGAAGCGACGAATTATTGTATACGGCTCGGTCGCTCGTTATGGTCCGCAATCAGTTGCCAACGCAAGTGGTTAAAGAAACGGAGATTTCATTCACATCTTAAATACTGTAACTTTGTCGCATGTATCTTTGTGTGCATTTTGAATGTTTTTACAATTCTTCGTTAGCCTCTCCACAAATGATAATCTGCATTTATTTCACGACACTGTGCAAAACTTTGATATTTTTAGTAGATCAGGAAACGAGTCTTTAGTCGTTCTTCCAGATAGTAAACGAATCTTTGAAAATCATTTTTCACACGTTGCAGAAGCATGATCCGATGACGTGGATCGAGTAAAAACAGACGACAAATTAAACACGTCGAGCAGTTCGTAGCAAATAGCCATTACTTCTCGATTATTTATTCGTTCGACTCAAATGTCCTTCGTGAAGTTAAATTTATCTTAATTTACATTTATATTGAACGTAAATTAGATGGCTGGTTGTAGAAAGAAACGAGTGAAATAGAATCACAAAGGTTCAGAGTTGTTAACACTAATACCATCAAAAAACGAATTGAATATGATTTGAATATGATCATTGACCATGATGGCCATTTGAATATGATTTTTCTTAGATATTTTATAGAAAGTGTATTTTTGAAGACTCGAATGACTTCTTCTCTAAAAATACATAAATAAAAGCTTGCTCTACTCTTATTCTATCGTCAAGATTTTCCTTTTTTTTTCCTTTTTTTTTTTACCTTCGTATCTCTGATATTAAAATTTTTGGCAGTTCTAAAGTTGAAAGAAGATGATGATGTCTGATGTCTCAGCTTCGGCTCGATTCATTTTCGATTTCGATTCTATCCGCGGACCGTTCCTTGTTTTCTTTTTGCGACGACGAGTCTGTTGCGAGCGTGTAAAATATAGCAATCGATAGCGAGACACACGAGAGCGCAGTGGTTTATGCAAATAAAGTCGTACCATTACCGGTCCGCGTTTCGCTCTTTCCATTTAAAGATCTGGCGTACCTGCCATTCGAAGGAAGCGGCCGCGCATATTTATGATCCTTGCCCCGGGTTCTTTTGGCATGCCACTTCTAGCAACTCCTGTGTATGACAAAAAAAAAAATTGAAAGTATCTGAGGCAGAAATAATGCTGGCTACGCTCTATAATATCTCGAACGTCTGTCTGCTGGAAATAATGCAACGTCGGATTGTCGCCCGTTTCAAAACCAATGGCGCTCGAACGGAATAACGCGGCGTGCTACTCGTCAGATAAGATTGGTTCCTGTAAATTTAATTTTCATCGACTCGTTCTGCCGCCCGTTCGTTTTCTCGCATCGAGACACCGAACTTCCGTACCGATATCACCCGATTTGATAAATTATAAACTTCGATTACTTGGATTATTATTATTATTATTATTTAGATCAGATTTATCATTATTATTGTTTAGATTAGTTTTTTTATTATTATCATTATTATTTAGATCAGACTTATCATGATCATTATTATTTAGATCAGATTTATTATTATTATTATTATTTAGATCAGATTTATCATTATTACTGTTTAGATTAGATTTATTATTATTATTATTTAGACCAGATTTATCATTATTATTATTATTTGTTTAGATTAGATTTTTTATTATTATTATTATTTAAATTAGATTTATTATTATTATTATTATTATTATTATTATTATTATTATTATTATTATTATTATTATTATTATTATTATTATTATTATTTAGATCTGATTTATCATTATTATTTATTTTTTTTTTTTTTTGTCAATTTATAGAATATAAATTTCGACTTGGGTTATTATTTTTGTCACTGATCGTTTTTCAGAGGCAGGGCGAGAAATTTATTTTTTGTTTTTTACTTTTCGTTTGAGAATTTGTCACACGGCATAAAGTGTAGAGATAAATTTCAATTTCTGACAAAATCAAATTGTCGAGTAATCCAAGTGTTTATTTTCTGATATCAAGTGGCAATTAATACTCTTCACTGATAAAAATCACTTTGAATTACTTTGAAAGTTTCCGGAGCTATTATCTTTTGTTTTTTTTTTTTTTTTCCCTTTTTAAGTGTTATCTTGCCATGTAGGTCAGATAGCGTCGCTGTGAATTGCCAAATTGTAAACCTTATTATTTATCAATTAAGTAACATCATCAGTTATGTAAGTGATCGCGTGTGTGCAAGAGAAATTTTTTCTTCAAATTGTTATCAAAAAAAGATGGAAGACATACAAGTTTTTTTTACAAAAAAATAATGAAATAATTATCTTTCACAAAGCCGTACGAACACACGTATGCATGTACGTACACCAGTGGCAAAGTTTTTCATTCAAAGTGCTCGACAAGGATTCGTTACTGCATCGAATGTTACAGTTACAGGAAATTGTTCTCGAGGAAGTGAAACCCTTCCTGTCGGGCTACCACTAGACAATCTATTCCTTCCCGCAAACAATAGTGTATCTACGGTACCATAACTAACATTCCAATTAATGTTGCTAGCGTACCGTATGATAACTAACGAAACGAATTGAAGTGCAAAGAGCGATTGTTACTTCGAGCGATCGTTACAAGACTGTTTTCTAAAGGATAAATTAATCTGAGAAAAATTAACGGTAATAACAATCGTGTTTCTCACCGTTTACAATTGTATAGAAATGTATCTGTTAAATTATAAACGCGTTTTATTTTATTTTATATTTATTTTATTTTATTTTATTTTATATTTATTTTAGTTTATTTTATTTTATTTTATTTTATTTTATTTTAGTTTATTTTATTTTATTTTATTTTATTTTATTTTATATTTATTTTATTTTACTTTATTTTATTTTATTTTATATTTATTTTATTTTATTTTATTTTATTTTATTTTAATTTTATTTTATTTAATTATGTTGCTCTTTATTTATCCGCAAACAACTGCTCAATGATCGACGCATTTTAATCCGTGACGTTATCCGCTGAACTTTACACCTAGAATATTAACTCACAGTCAGCTTTTTATACTTGCCAATATTAGTAGTTACGTAATCTCTCAGAATTTTCAGAATTTTTCTTCCGTTGGTTTGTACATTTGCAAAGTTTGTACATTTCAACTTATTTTTTTGCCCCTTTTCTCCTTCTCATAATAAGTAAGAATAATAATCCAAATAGTATCCATCCGAATCTAAATAAGACAGCATCTATCTAATCTAAAATAAGAATCTAGATAATCAAACAACTTGCTGCTCTCCGTATTCTCTACACAAAAGCAAGACCTTTCGTTCCATTTCGCCCAAAGTAAACAGACCGAGATCGCGTTGGAATTTCAGGATACACTTACAAATACTTTAATAGTTAATAGAATCTAGCTAGGGAAACGCGTCAAAAGCGCGTTGCGATCGTAGTTCAATGTATGAGCGGCACGCTCGACTTTCAATCAAACGGAACGAGACACGACTGCGCGATGTCTTCGAAAAGGAAAAAAAAAAAAAAAA
>NW_025110006.1:78224-91805 GCF_011392965.1 Frieseomelitta varia | reverse complement strand
AATTATCGTTAAAAATCGTAGCATGCGGTATTATTTATTAAATTTAGGGAGCATGAAATGTTCGAGAGAAAAAAAAAAAAAAAAAAAGAAGAAGAAAGAAAGAATTACACGACGCTCGTGTCTCTAATGCAAGGCGGTTCTTCGAAAGGGTGAAAGGAAATCAAACTTTCTCGCGCGGAGAGCACGACACACAATCAAAATGTCGTACATACATTTGCTTCCTTACCGCAACGCGCGTGTAACACAATCTCTCCCTCTCGCGTTCTTCTCGACTTCTTCTACGCTTTGTAACGCGGACACCTTGCAAACACGTCTTCGTCTTCCGTGCCTGGTTTATAGCTGAAACGCGTCCGCGGACTCGTTGAATGGAGTTCATCTCGCGAACGTGTAAGGTCGCAGCTTCAAAAGGGACGCGGACGCTTTTAAGCATTCTCTTTCTCGCGGAACGAGTCGTGTTGCACGCGCCGGCTTTTGTTACGCGATATTACTGCGAGCCTAGATATGGACTTTGCTGTATTTCGTTCCAGTTTTCTTTTCTCCTTTTTCTTTTTCTTTTTCTTTTTTTTTTTTGCACAAATGGACGAGCACAGGCCGTTGTCCGAAAGAATCGCGTGCACTCGCGATATCGAGTCTCCCGACAGGTGGAAACGCCGGATGATGTCTCGTCTCGCGATTCTATTTCTGCGCGAATTTAATTCAAATCGGGGAAGATTTATTTTCTAGAAAGTTGACTCCGTGTAATTCGATTCGTGCAGTGCAGGCATTTTTCGCGGCAACGACGCCGTAAAACGCGCGTGTCTGCCCGTCGTTACCGGAGAACGCTCGAAAGTTTCGGAGAGAGAGAGAGAGAGAGAGAGAGAAAAAGAACTGGAGGATCGTAATATATGTATCGACGTTTCGTCCGTCTCTTTCGATAATTCGCCGATTCAACTGCGCCTCGCTGGCTCAATGATAAATACGTCTCGGCAAAACTGATCTCTAGATCTCGGGGGAATAGATCATTTCACGCAAATTTCCGAGTCTTTTTTTATTCAAATTTCTATGATTGGAGCGAAGAAGTTTAAATTATGAAAGAAATTATATATAAGTATATATATTATTATTATTATTGTTATATTAAATATAAATATTATATTATTAATATATTATAATATTATTATATATAAGTATTATTATTAAATTATGAAGAACTGTAAATTCTGAGCGTCGAACGAAGAAATATCTCGATAGAAAATTATTTTCTATACCAAATAATTCACACATATATCTTTCCTCTACGAAATTAGAGAAAATTGTTCCGTCGTTTGTAATTAATCCAAAAGAATTTTTCTCGAAGAATTTTAATAGGTATACATCACGAGTAATGTCGTTTCTCTTTCAAATTTAAATTTCTTTTACTTCAAAAATCACGCTCGTTTTACAAAAAGGAAAAACGATTGTCAGTACGATAGAGATTATATTATATCATATAGAGATTAAAACTGTATTAACTCTTGAATAAAATAAAATTTTGACCAAAAAACGACGTCACTCATGGGTACCCTGTAAGATCAAAATCAAGTGTAATTTTTATTATGTTTTATTGTAACAAGAAATCAGGATACGTTCATTATTATTAACTCATTCGTGTAATATGACAGATTATTGGCCATATGTACACGTAATAAATTATAGAAGCTTGCTTCAGAAGCATGAGAGGATGTAACAGGAAGGTACAATGGCATTGTGTACTCTTCTTCTCACTTGGCATACTACTCGTTGCATAACTCAAGTAGAGTGCAGCCTCGTTTGTGCCAGTGTTTCAATGAAACTGTGAGAATACTGCGAGTTTTTTTTTCTTCGAATCGAGCGTACTTATTACTGTACCTGCTGTTGCATTGTATTTTTATTACCAGGTGCAACTGGCTATATTTAGCTTGCTTCTTCGTGTCTCTTCTTTTCTCAAAACGGGCAGTCGTCGCCGCAGCGCTTTTAAATTGATCGTTCGCGTATCTCCTAATTAAGATTTCAATTTGCAAAGAAGTATTATAGTAATTTAATGTTTAAAAGAATTTTAATACTCTAGTAATTTGATATTCTAGTATTATTCTAGTAATTTAATATTCTAGCAACGTTCTAGTAATTTTATATTTCTGCAATATTCTAGTAATTTAATATCCCCCTGATGTTTTAGCAATTTAATATTCTAGTAATATTCCAGCGGTATTCTAGTAATATTCTGGTAGTGTAATATTCCGGCAATATTCTAGTAATTTAATATTTCAGTGATATTTTAGTAATTTAGTATTCCAGTGATATTTTAGTAATTTAATATTCTAGTAATGTTCCAGTAATTTAGTATTCTAGTAATATTCCAGCAATTTTATGTTCCAGTAATACTCTGTTAATGTAATAGTCTGGAAATATTCTAGTAATTTTATATTCCAGTAATATTATTTTAAGATATTTTAGTAATTTAATATTCTAGTAATATTCTAGTAATTTAATATTTAACTCCTTGAACTCGACTGTCCCCTATAAGGGGACATTATACTTTAAATTTATCCAACAGCTAAAATTATAAAATTTGTTTTTTATGTTTTTTATATTTTTTATAATGAACATAGGTATGGTGTTGCATGATACGATGTAATAGAATATAATGTGCATAGAAATAGAATATAATGTAATAGAATATAATGACGTAAGAGGAATAATAAAATTTCAAAAGAAAGAATTCTTGAGGATAGAGGTCAGTTGACGGCCCTTATCATCGAATTGACCTTCATCAAATTATCATTCGAATAATTGGGGATAATTCGCATTAAATCAAACTTCTTGCTGCTTCTTACGAAAGTTTACAGAATGGTGAAGGAAATTTTTCAGAAAATTTAGAGGTTATGTATCATTAACTTTTATATACTGTACTTGGTGATTACTTTAAACGAAGTCACATGCTAGGGAAATATAATCAACAAAATTTCATGCTATACCGTTTCGTTTGAAGTGATACTTCACTCACTATTTCGTAAATAAATTGCTGATAGATGGTTTAAAAAAAAAAATGGCAAAAATTTTGAAAGAATTTCAATATCCAATTAAAGTGATTTAATTAGGTGCTTTGCAGCTTTTTCAGCCTCTTTTAAAATAAAATGTCCCCGTGACAGAGCAATTTTAAAGAGTTATTATCATTGATAAATAACGATGTACCGTATATTATGACGAAACTGTCCTGACGAGTCGAGGTCGTTGCTATTATGATAAGCTACGTACACAATTAAAGAAACCACGTATTGCGCATTTTATCGGGGCAAATTTGCTTTGTCATTCGACATAATACTCGAAATAATAAAAAGTAACGAAATACTACTCTTGCACGTAAATCGATTACATTTTGTTAGTTATAATTTTCTTTCTTTTTTTTTGTTTTTTTTTTTCTTTAATGAAAATGCACGATTTGTCTGTAATTACAGTGAAGAACTTAGGTTTACACCGATACGGTGATTAATGTATGCGATATTATCTTTGGTGAAAGGAAGAAGTGTTCCAGCTTTAAGAAAAGTGTAACGTGCCACGAATAAAATTTGTAAAGAGGTCGTGCAACGCAATTTCGATTATTAACCACAATATTTGATCTTGTTCCTCGATTCTCGCTCGAGTTGATACATTGATTTTTCCATAATCAATAACCTCTCTCGATCTTAATCGTATCGTATCTTTGCAAAATAATTCGAAAAAAAAGAACTCTGTCTCTAAATATTTTTTTTTCACAAACTTAAAGACACTCAGAGAATTGAGTGACCACGAGATATTTTTTGCACGACGTGAAATTTTCCTAGCAAGGAGTATTCGTAAAATAAAAAACCTCGAGTCACAAAATCACAAAATATTTCTTTGTAAAATAGAGTGTAAAATTTTATCAATTTTGTTTATTTAAATTTAATCTATAATTTGTAATTTGTAGTTTATAATTTATAATCTATAACTTAATAAATTCAATTCAATTTAATTTTAAAATAAAATAATTTTTGTGAAATGCAAAATTTCCCACAAGTGAATCTTAGTAAAAGTAAAAGTAAACGTTGCACGATCTTTGGATTTGACAAATTAATAACAGCGAGAAACGAAACTGAAAACTCGTTGAACTGGAATTCCGGTGGACTTTTCACAAAATCAGAAATGGAGAGAGAGTTTGCATTCTGAGAACAAAAATGATTACACCTCGAACGCGCGGTGTTTAAACGCGCGGCTATAGATCACCATTGGCAAATGGACCGGTAACTTTCCAAGTTCGTGTCCTTAACTCCGGAATAAGTAATTAGAATGGACAAGCTTTCAAGCCGGGATCAATGGTTCTCTCCATGCACGTTTAAGTCAAGTACAAACAGCAATCGGTTCATCAGCCCACGTGCGAACTCTTAGGATCGATTAACCAACGATCGGACGTTAATTAAAATCGCTGGGCCGCGCGCTACTTCCGCTGATTAACTCGTGCTTGATCATTTCTGTGCCTGTAATTTTGTTCAACTTCGAAAAGAAAAGAAATCGCGAGACGCGAGACGATTAATATTTTTCCCTCGAAAAATGGTTCTTAAAGTTCTTTCACTAACGTGCACGTTCCCTTTTTGTATTTCTTCTGAGATTAGAGACGAAAGAGTATTTAATTTTTAGAGTGTCTAACTTTCTATTTATTACTATTGCTAGTTCAATCTTCTAGATTTTCCAGATGATGGAAGTTACTTCTTTTTCTTTTCTTTTCTTCGGATGTTTTATATCAAAATATTTCCTTTCTTCTGTTTCTTTATACTAAGGAGTTCTATATTTTTAAAATTTATATTTTTATACTAAAAATATTTGCAAGTTTTATGTTAAAAAATTTCTTTTGTTTTGAAATTAGAGACGAAAGAGTATTTAATTTTTAGTGTGTTTAACTTTCTATTTATTACTATTGCTAGTTCAATCTTCTAGATTTTCCAGATGATGAAAGTTACTTCTTTTTCTTTTCTTTTCTTCGGATGTTTTATATCAAAATATTTCCTTTCTTCTGATTCTTTATACTAAGGAGTTCTATATTTTTAAAATTTATATTTTTGTACTAAAAATATTTGCAAGTTTTATGTTAAAAAATTTCTTTTGTTTTGAAATTAGAGACGAAAGAGTATTTAATTTTTAGTGTGTTTAACTTTCTATTTATTACTATTGCTAGTTCAATCTTCTAGATTTTCCAGATGATGAAAGTTACTTCTTTTTCTTTTCTTTTCTTCGGATGTTTTATATCAAAATATTTCCTTTCTTCTGATTCTTTATACTAAGGAGTTCTATATTTTTAAAATTTATATTTTTGTACTAAAAATATTTGCAAGTTTTATGTTAAAAAATTTCTTTTGTTTTGAAATTAGAGACGAAAGAGTATTTAATTTTTAGTGTGTTTAACTTTCTATTTATTACTATTGCTAGTTCAATCTTCTAGATTTTCCAGATGATGAAAGTTACTTCTTTTTCTTTTCTTTTCTTCGGATGTTTTATATCAAAATAGTTCCTTTCTTCTGTTTCTTTATACTAAGGAGTTCTATATTTTTAAAATTTATATTTTTATACTAAAAATATTTGCAAGTTTTATGTTAAAAAATTTCTTTTGTTTTGAAATTAGAGACAAAAAAGTATTTAATTTTTAGAGTGTTTAATTTTCTATTTATTATTATTGCTTGTTATTATTTAACTTTCAATCTTCTGGATTTTCCAGATAATGAAAGTTACTTTTGTTTCTCAATAATCACACGGTAGATTAGCGTGATGAGAAGTTACGTTGTTATTATGCATGCGCGTGATTCGTATTAAAAATTAATAATAGTGTATCGCGATATTAATTTACAACATATCTGCGAGTAATTTGCGATAGCTTTATTTACATTGCACAATACCAAGGCCATAAATTAAAGCGTAATAAAGTAGGATAATTATTCCGAAGCTAGAAAATCAGGAAAATAGTACCAGGTGATCCATATAATTAAAATTTGCTGGCAAGCTTTATCGAGAATTCACAAAATTTAACTTTTTTACTGCGCGTACTGGAACGATTGCTATGAATTTGTAGAAAGAAGGTAGAAATACTAAATAATTTATTGTTGTTTTAAATCATTTTATACATTATTATCAAATAATAATAGTAATAGAAATAATATTAATTATAATATAATTATTATTATATATGTATGATATTTAATATTATACATAGTTAATGTTATATATATTATTAATATATAAATTAATATTAATATTATTATACACATTAACGTTATATATATTATTAATATTAATATTACATATATTATAACATTAATAAACAATAATGATATTAATAATTTATCAATATAACATTTAGCAATTATACAGGTGAACTTAAAATTTAATTAAATTTATCGCAACAAAGCGTTTAAAATTTCAAGGTAATTCAATATGTCTTTGAATGTCATCAAGTGTGAATATTGCAAAGATCATGAGAAAAGATCGTTGTTTATTTTCGATTTATTTTCTTCTCGCAGCGAATTAAAAAAAAAAAAGGAAAGCTGAAAAGAGCTTATTTTGCACGTAGTGACGTATTTTCGCTGAAAAGATTTCTCAATTCTGCTGGCATGCGGGCAATATTTTTATCGCCTGGGCTAGAGAGACATTCGGGAAAACGGACGACGAGGTTTTCTGTTCGATAGAACAAACAACGTTGCGAACGCGAACGAACAGAACGGGTCGCTGTGAAAAGACACGTCCTTTATACTTTCCCGTGATTAACGTTCGGCAACAAGGAAAGGCGCATCGCGATACCGCACGTATGTAGGATTTATCTATACGGGTTTATCTGTACCGCAATTGCATTTCATTTTCCACCGGGATGCCAACGGACCCGTGGGAGGTTTCTCTCCGATCGATCGCGAAATTCGCGAAAACAACCGATTTACATCCTGCAATCCTTTCGGCTTTCTTTTTTTATGATTAATCTCGGATTTAGATTAAAATCTCTCGGCGAAACCAATGCTACACTTGGAGAATTCAATTAAAGACGATGCTGTCAGCTTTTTGAAACACTGTGAAACTCTGTTCGAGGAAGTAGATTCCAAATTTTGAATGATAAATATATATTAAAGAAATGAAATAAATATAAATATATAAATATATATTAAAGAAAAATATTAATTATTATTATTTATATTTATTTATAATAATTTTATTTAAAATATACAAATATATGAAATATATATTAAAGAAAAATATTAATTATTATTATTTATATTTATTTATAATAATTTTATTTAAAATATACAAATATATGAAATATATATTAAAGAAAAATATTAATTATTATTATTTATATTTATTTATAATAATTTTATTTAAAATATACAAATATATAAAATATATATTAAAGAAAAATATTAATTACTATTATTTATATTTATTTATAATAATTTTATTTAAAATATACAAATATATGAAATAAAGAAAAATATTAATTATTATTATTTATATTTATTCATATTTATATATTATATATTACATTATAAAATAATAACAAAGAAAATATGGCGAATGTAAAAATAGTATAAAAATCACGATGCGTAGAATAATTAAAAATATCGCGAAACAATCGATTACGGCTTTCAATCTTTTCTATGGTCAATCTGGAAGACTGGAATCTCGCTCGAATCAGTTTGGAGAGTTTTTAAAATTTTTAAAACTCCGCGAAATTCTACTCGAGCAAGCAGGTTCCAAACTTTAGAGGATAATAATATAAAATTGTCACGATGCACAGATTTGTCGAAAATATCGCGAAACGATCGATTTCGACTTTCTATCTTTTCTATGGTTAAATCCAGAACGCTAAAATCTCCCTCGAGTCAATGGTACATTGTGAAAATTCCATTTCATTTTAATTTAATTTAGATTGATGACGATGATTTCTTTAAAATTCTATGAAATACTACTCGAGAAAATAGGTTCCAAATTTTGGAATGTATATTAATTAATAATTAATTTAGAACGATATATAATAATTTGGAATATATATTGATTAATTATTAATAATGATTAATTGTTAGAAATTTTTCGCGTGAGGGTTGTTAGGTGTCATTTAATTATCAAGAAAACCGGGGTGAGGATCGAGGTCGGTGATGAATGGTTGGGAAACACTATTATAAACAGTACGAAAAAGTGTTGCCAACGTTTCACTTTCCCGCGGGCTACGCTCGTTATCTATTTTTCTTTGCATACGAGGGAAATAACATTCCGCGGCGGTGTCTCCTGATATTTGCTACTCTCTATTTCACCACCGGCGACGTACATTTCCGGCGGATGTACAAGGCCATTGTTTTTGCCGGATCACCGTGCAAACGCCTCTCGAGGCAATAAATTATTTAAACTTGGGTTAACAATTTTTACACGTACGTAATTATTCCGTATCCGTGAGGTACCGAGGGTACTTTTTATTTCGCTGTCTGCGTGAAGCTCTGCTCAGTGTGTTATTTTATGAAAATGATAATAACAATAAATAATAGAAGTAATAATAAAATAATAAGTAATAGAAATAACAATAAAATAATAAATAATAGAAATAACAATAAAATAATAAGTAATAGAAATAATAATAAAATAATAAATAATGGAAATAATAATAAAACAATAATAATAATAAAACGAAACAAAGAAAAGAAATAATAATAATAAAACAAAGTAATAGAATAATAAATAATAAATGAAGTAATAAAGAATAATAATAATAATAATAATGATAAAATGAATGGTAATAAGTACGAATAATAATAAGAATGGCACAGTCTGCAATTGGATAATGAAATCAAAAAAATTAAATTAAATATAACTTACGTATTAGAATCAATCGTGTACCAAGTTTTCAGAAATGAATTAGGTTGGACGTTATAACGCGTTGATGTTTGAATTTGTAAATATAGTGACTGATACTAATTAAATTCATCGTCGGTATTATCTTATATATATATATATATATATATATATATATATATATATATATATATATATATATATATATATATATATATNCAAATAATAAATTTATTACTTTTCAATAATTTCTATCCAGTGATATCATAACGATGAGTTCAAAAAGAAAAAGAAAGCGACCTGTTGTGTACGGTTCGGTCACTTGTTATGGTCCGCAATCAGTTGCCAGCGCAAGTGGTACCACGCACGTCGAGAATATTTCGCCCAAAATTGCAATATTTTCTCAGTTTTAAGTATACTGAGAACCCAGGCAAAACGAATAATAAATTTATTACTGCTTAGTCATTTCTATCCAGTGATAAACCGATAAATACAAAAAAAGAAAACAAATTGTTGTATACGGTTTGGTCACTCGTCATGGTCCGCGAACCAGCTACTAGCGCAGAAGGTTAACATCAACCTCTTATTGTTAGTCATAAAAATGACAATCGGCGCGCCTGCTGTCTTTGGTCATTTCTACATATATATGTGTGTGTATATATATATATGTATATTTTGCTTAAAACCCCGTTCCAGGCAATTTCCAAATTGAATCACGATTTATGTCTCTAGCCGTGGCTGCGAAACGGTTCGTTCGAAGAAACGTTGCGCAGAAGATACGCAAGAAGTACCGCAACGATTCCAAACATTGAGCGACGAACGTGTTCGCGCGGCGAGGAGTCCGTTTTGTAGCTGGAGAGAGTGCACGTAACTGTAAAACGAATAGCTGCCAGCTATCGGAATTTTGGCTCTGGCAGTTTCGCAATATCGTTACGTTCGAGTCGGGGAGGGAGACGTTTCATTACCGGCCGGGAAATTAATAAATCTCTACTCGACGACGATCGCGACGAAAGTCTCTGAAGATACAGGGGGCTTTCCAGAGCACAAAGCAACATCGCTGCGCACGAGATGAAATTTAGAATTAAACGATGACTGCTCTTAGGAACAGAAGGAAGGAAGGAAGGAAGCCGCTCCGTCGGAATTTTTTTTTCCCTCGTCCCAGCGAGTTTAATCTGTTTCGATTAGTATCAAACCAATGACGAAATAGGTTTAGCCAATCTCCGGTAAGAATTGCTTACCTGTGCACACGCGTAACGATTCATGACGTCTTTCCTCGTAAAGAGACGTCCAAGCTGCGCACAATTGTTCATATCAACGCTGAGAAACTACTAACGTTCGAAATTCTATTCGTCGCTATACGGTATCGGTGACGTAAAATGTTGATTAAATATTAAAAACGAACCATCAGATCTTCGTTGATCGAACTTTATTCGTTTTGTTAAAACGAAACGATCTAAAAATATTCATTGCTCGTTGACGAGCACAGGCGTTCGCTTATTACGATCACCTTGAAATTTTTGATAACAATAATCGGCAAGATTAAACAAAGATAACAAGATAAAACATTCTCATTATCAAGCCCAATTTGTTACAAGCAATTACGACACTTGTTCAATTTATATCTATTATATTACAACTGTTACAATTTATATTATAATTTATATATATTATTATAAATCATAAATATATAATTTACATTATAACTGTATCTACACACTGTTACACATTTATGTACGCAACATTTTTTATAAACAACTAGTGTTTTGTTATTCACTTATCAAGTTGCTTGTCTGTGTTATTAGTTATTGAACATAATTCTTATTAAGCAAGTTTCGAGGCAAGATCGCGATTTAGCACGAGTATTCCAAGGATTCTTATCGTTTGTTTCCAAGTACAGTTATCAGAATTGTCGATAACAATAGTCCAAGTTTGATTATAATATAAATGGATTACTATTAATTAATTTTACATAGTGTTTGATAAAAGTGATCGATTCATACAATAACAGGATCCCATTGCACGTTAAAAATTCGTAATCTATCTATATTTTAAACTTTTGAATGGACGAATCAATCTGAAATTATACAATCCACGGAGGAATTCACCCTATCGGGGGTGCCAATATCTGAAAACTGCAACCACTCATGTACGATTTCGTCGAATTGGGTTTAAAGTAGTAGATTAAACTAAGCATCTCTAAAATTCTGACGTTTCACCCCTATGACACATAATTCTTATTGTTGAGTAAAAGTAAAGTTTTGACACGGAGGAAGCTGGTCGAAACAAATTTCCAAACAACATGGAAGAAAAGAAATTTTAATGTAACCCAGGCAAAACAAATGATAAGTTGATTATTTCTTAATAATTTCTATCCAGTGATATTATACCGACGAGTCGAAAATGAAAAGAAAGCGACGAATTATTGTATACAGTTCGGTCACTCGTTATGGTCCGCGAACCAGTTGCCAGCGCAACGGGTTAAAGTGTCGAAGTGTCGGACGTGTTCGACGCTCGGTGAAATTCAGAATTGACCGAGCCGACTGAGAAGTTGACCGTGAATGCAACCGGCGAGTCTGCTGCCGGCGTTATTATATCATTCCGCGTAATCGATGCTCGACAAAGAAGGAAGAAAACGCCAAATGTGCGACGAAATCGGTTCGAACTTGCTCGTCACACGGACGCGCGTACGTCGTAAAATAAATTTCAAATCGAGTTCGAAACTGCTGAAAAAGCAAATGGCGAGCGATTGCTGGGCAGACCAGTTTTCCAGAGAAACACGATCTTGTTTGGTATCCCGAGAATCCGACGAGTTTTCAGATGCTTGACAAGATCGCGCCTCGACTCGCCGTTTGGAAACACCGTTTCATACGCTCCAAGAATCGTGGTGACACGATTTCTTTTTGTTTTAGCTTACGAAAACATCGAGATTCGAGAGAAACTCGAGCAAGTTGTCAAAAATGAAACTTCAGATTCAAAAATTTTTTCAAAATTCGCTAAACAAATTATTATTTTACATGAATAAAACTTTCCAGCTTATTAATAATTTATTTACTTAAAAAAAAAATATATATATGTGTTTTTTTATATCTGACACCAGAGGATCTTGAAGATAAAGATTATTTTTTAGATCGTTCACTTTGAATTCCCGATCATTTTATTATTCTATCAAAGAATTGATAGAATCAAACTGCCATACATTTATGTTGTTACGATTCTTTTCCATCTTTCTTCGATTACCATTTCGCGTAAAGATCACTATAGAGCAGCATAAATATAAAATATATATATAAATATATATATAATATATAAAAAATATATATATATAAAACAGCTATATATATATTATATTTATATCGTAGCTATTATATAAATATTATATATACATATAATATTTATATCGTAACTATTTTATATATATATATATTATATATATTATTATATATATTATATTTATATCGTAGCTATTATATAAATATTATATATACATATAATATTTATATTTATATAATAGCTACGATATAAATTTAAATATTACATATATATATATATTATATTTATATTTATGTCGTAGCTATTTTATATATATATATATATATATATATATATATATATATATATATATATATATATATATATATATATATATATATTTAAGGACTTGTGTGGTAAATATTTTGATCGATTTAGAAGAGAATCTTTCCGCTTGTACGTATTATGTACATAAATTTCGCGTACAACTTAGAAAAAAATTAAATAGTTAAGCAGACAAATTTTCGAGATTCGATAAACTTTTTACGAGATGGAAGTTGTATGAATCGGAGAACAGAAGTGAATTTGCTATTTTTTTTAATTTTTTTTCTTAGTAGAAAATGACTCGTGGCCCAGCCTGTGGTAATAGTAACATTTTATCAAGTATTATTTGGTGCAGTATGCTAGCATACGAAACGTCGACCCAGTTGACAAACTGACAACTGACAGATTGTCTCTCCCTCGAAAAAAAAGAGGATTGAATCTTGTTGTGTTAGCAAGATTCGTGAAATCGCGGTGTCCCGCTTACCGTTAATCCCCTCCTGTTAAAACCGGGACGAATTCGATCGGACATCACTCGTCCCTGAAGCTGTCTTGCCTAAGCTCGGCGCGCAACGAGCGATTATATGCCCGGTAACGGTACAAAGTGCAACGCGCATGGTGCATTTACGATAACCGACGTACGACCGTGGCGTAGCGCCTTCTTCATAGATGCCTATCCAAGTAGAGATAGAGCCCCGAGACTTTGTGACCTGGAACGGAACGACCGTCTACCTGTGTGCACCTATACACGGTGTTTCGTCTAACTGAAGAAACAGAGAGATTTATTTTAAACTATTATCAATTTGAGACGTATACACTTTTAAATACTTGCTAAATAAAGTACACAATAGTATACAATAAGTATACAATAAATTACAATAAAGCAATAATCATCAAACGATTATAATTAATCTAAATTTTTCCAAAAGTTTATTGAAACGTCCCAGAAAAGTAGCTGTTAATCAACAATTATTCAATAATCGAATGGAAACCTTGAGATAAAGATCTTGTTACATTTTCACTTGTTACATGTTCAATTAACTATGCACATAGTATGATTTTATGTAATCGTATTAATACGTGTAAATTGAATATAGAGAGTGTTTCGTCTAACTGAAGAAACAGAGAGATTTGTTTTGTTTAAACTATTATCAATTTGAGACGTACACACTTTTAAATACT
>NW_025110006.1:76603-78195 GCF_011392965.1 Frieseomelitta varia | reverse complement strand
GCAATAATCATCAAACGATTGTAATTAATCTAAATTTCTTCAAAAGTTTATTGAAATTCCTAGAAAAGTAGCTGTTAATCAGTAATTATCAATAATCGAATGGAAACCTTGAGATTTCCGTATTTCTATGCGTGCTGTGTATATATGCACTCGAACTGTATGTAATACGGTACCGAATGGAACACCAAAGGGGCCAAGTATGTATAGTTGTTCGAGGAGATCGGCTCTTTGGGCGAGAGATCATTATTTATCGTTGTTAATTGCTACGCGAGAACTTGTCGCCAATTCTGCAACCAGGATTGGATTCGGAAACTAAATTCTTCAGATTCTCGAGACTTTCGAAACTCGAAATTGAGGTTGAAGCACTGGAGACTTTTGTTTCATAAGAGGGACTTCGTTTTAAGAACTAGAATTGGCACGTTTAAAAGGCACGCAAATTTTTTTTTTTTTTTCTTTCTTTTTACGTATTTTATTTTTACCCGGCCACAGAACAACATACACTAATTCTTGTTTGAGAACACTAAACTCGAGTCGCAAAAAAACGTTTTGACTTTTTTCGGAACTCGAAGTCTTAGATCTCGTGGAGTTATGAAGTTTCGACGCTTTGCAATTATTAATTTCAGTAATTATTGAATATTAATATATTTAATTTTATTAATTATTGAATATTAATATATTTTATTAAGTATTAATATATTTAATTTTGTTAATTACTAAACATTAATATATTTATTAATTTTAGTACAATTTCAACATTAATTTCAGAATAATTTAAATATAATTTTAATACAATTTTGTGTAAAATCAGTAGATTACATCGAAGTTCTACGAATCTCCAAACTTATGAAAGTTTCACAAGAGCAATGATTTATTTATTTAGTGTTAGGACTGAAATTTGTACAATGACTTGCTCAATGCTGGAACTATTTGTACAACGATTTATTTACAATTAGTTAGTCGCAGGACTAAAATTTACGATTAGACAATGATTCACTCAACCATATATTTTCGTAGGACTATTCGCACAATGACTTACTCGGCAACTAGAATTTCTTGCACAATGATTTATCTATCGTCGTATCCGTTTGAAACGTACGCTCTCTGTCCTCTTCTCAACGTCGCGTTGTTCAACGATAATGTTTCCGTTGGCCTCTCACACTTGAGAAACCCACGGGTGCGGGAGAGTATTAATACGAAACGAGCTTACGATACTAGGATCCATCGATGCACGGTGGATGAGATTACGGTGGAAGGGAAGAAAAATTATTCAAGGAAGACATCTTAGTTGCACAAATGTAACTTGAGTGTCAATTTTAACCCTCAAGGTCCTCGAGTATTCCAGTTACGAGTATATATATATATATACAGTATGTTTCGTAACTTGTGGGACCGACTTCGGGAGCTGATTGTACGCCTAAAAATAATGGAAAAAAGTCATACAAATATATGTCCTATCTGTCTTCGTTTATAATGAATTTTCTGTTTAGATTACTTTTACAAAAGATGCTCGAAAGACAAACCTGCACGCGTCTTGTCATTCATCTGGTTACTCTCTCTATCATTCCTGGTGTTTCTCGAATTTGTCGGAAGCC
>NW_025110006.1:70230-72730 GCF_011392965.1 Frieseomelitta varia | reverse complement strand
TGTTATATTGATAATATTATTCTATTAATATATATGTTATATTGATAATTTTATTTTATTATTGATAATATTATTCCATTAATATATATGTCATATTGATAATTTTATTTTATTAATATATATGTTATATTGATAATATTATTCTATTAATATATATGTCATATTGATAATTTTATTTTATTAATATATATGTTATATTGATAATTTTATTTTATAAATATATATCTTATATTGATAATTTTATTTTATTAATATATCTTATATTGACAATTTTATTTTATTAATGTATCTTATATTGATACTTTCATTTTATTAATATATCTTATATTGACAATTTTATTTTATTAATGTATCTTATACTGATAATTTTATTTTATTAATATATCTTATATTGATAATTTTATTTTATTAATATATCTTGTATTGATAATTTTATTTTATTAATGTATCTTATATTGATAAAACTCAAGATAAATTTCTATCATCTCGCTGCAGCTATTGTTCGATTACATCGACTTGAATTATTTATAAAGTTACAAATTTCATTTATTAGTTACAATTATACGATTACAGTTACATGTACAACTACGACTGCTTCTATTACAATTATACAAATTACAATTGTATAAATTTCAATTGCCAATCACAATTACAATTGTACAAACTTCAATCTTGTACAATTACAACCAAAAATTTCTACCACTAAATTCTACATACAAATTGTAACTAAAATATGCAATTGCAATTAAAAATTTCCATTATCTGGTCGCAGTCTACGAATCGAAGTCGGTGTATATCGACTCGAGTTATTTAAACATTAAAATTTCACCTCACCTACGTTAATCATACGCGTGTCCCTCATTTTGTTGAAACTTCGCGCGTAATTTATTTCACGTTCCGCCAGCTATTTACAGGCAGGCACGCAATGACAATGCGCACGTAAATTACCCCAATAGCGTTTTAAATCTTCGTAGCGCATTTTGTCACTGCGCATTCGTGCGCTCGAAGAGAGTACCGAGAGTCCAGAACTTCGCTAACTAGAAGCACATTCATCGACGATCTCATAAATTCTCGCGCGAGAGTTGTTTTTGCTTTTTTTTCCCTGCCTTTGGAATTAGCCTTAGTCGGTGTGTATCCCGTTCACCTTCGTGAATTCGAGCGTAGACGTTACTCGGCCTTTGAAAGACACGAACGCTGCAAAGTGGAGTAGGTGATTACAGACAAGACACAACTGCAGTTCAGCACTTGTGCAGTTCTATCTTCCGGTAGAGGTCTATTCTCTAGTTCCTCAGTGTTTGTGTGTGTGTGTGTGTGTGTTAGCATGTGCGTATCTCTCAACCGGGAGAGCAGTGTTGCTGCAACATCCGCGGCAAATGTGTATCTCTCTTGTTGGTACTTTGACAAGCCAGTATATACGCACTGAATCTCTCACGCCTGCATCGCCCTTCTTTTGAGCCATCTTCTTCCCATTTCTCTTGGGAACGTACGCAATTCCAGAATGATCTCGCGAGTGTCGAATGATCCACACTGATTCGTAACTCGTTATATTGTCCACTCGACATCAAATCTTCTTTTCTTTCTTTTTTCCATTATTAACAGCGATGAAATGATCACTGTTTATATTAAATGTAGACTATTACTATTATATACGCTTTTTTTTTTTATACTATTGTACTATTATGTACACATATTATGTTATATAGATTTATATGTCATATATTATTTTGATCATTAATAATGATAGACTATTACTATATATATATAGTACTGCTATACTACAAGAGTATTAGACTATATATAGGCTATTGTTACTATGTTACTATATATAGACTATTACTACTGTATTACTATAATATAGACTATTGCTATATACATATATTATTATAGACTATTACTATATACATATATTATTATAGACTATTACTATATATATAGTATTACTATATTACTAGAATATTAGAATATATATAGACTGTTACTACTATATTATTACAATATAGACTATTATTTACTATATTACTATGATATAGGCTATTGCTATATACATATATTGTTATAGACTATTACTATATATATAGTATTACTAGATTAGAATATATATCGGTTATTATTACTATAGTACTATATATAGACTATTACTATATTATTACAATATAGACTATTACTATATGTACAGTACTATTATACTACTAGACTATTAGAATATATATAGGCTATTATTGCTATATTACTATATATAGATTGTTACTATATACATATATTTTTATAGACTATTATTACGTAGTATGAATATGTATGATACTACTATATTGCTATATATAACTATTACTATAGACATAGACTATAGTATAGTATTATATATACATATATTACAATATACACTATTATATACACATATTATATTATATAAATATATATTATTTTGATCATTAATAATGGTGGAACATTTTATTGAAAGAAATTTGTAACTCTCTCTCTCTCTCTCAAAGTATTATATATG
>NW_025110006.1:44814-70067 GCF_011392965.1 Frieseomelitta varia | reverse complement strand
ATAATATACACTATTATATACACATATTGTATCATATAAATATATATAATTTTGATCATTAATAATGGTGGAACATTTTATCGAAAGGAATTTGTAATTCTCTCTCTCTCTCTCTCTCTCTCTCTCTCTCTCTCTCCCTCTCTCTTTCTCTAGTATTTTTATTTCAGAAACGTACAAAATTCGTACAGAGTTGAAATTAACGTTGCATAAGCAACGGTCTGAAAATGATAATCCAGTTGCTTTCCTTTCGCCAGAATTTGCAACTCTTTTCGCCTGTTTGAAAGCATCATATTCTGGTTTTCTAAACCATTAATCATCGCTTGTCAAGAGATTTCGTGTCGTTATTTACGCTCATTTGTCTGGATTTTTCAACGGAAGACGAACGAGAGATTCAAGGTTCCGCGTTTTGGATGGAATATTTTCGCGTCTTGTTACAATGCGTACCGCATCGAAGCTCGGGGAGGGAGAGATCCCAACTCGGTCGAACGAATCGAGCGTCCTCGATTTCAGTTTCCCGTAGACGCTTCAATGATGATCATTATCGTGAGAATAAAACTGTATGTTACGAGACAATTGAATATCGTCTAGAAATCCCAGGCATTTCGCGTTTCGTTCCAAATCGCCTTCTAAAAATTATTATTTTCTCGCTGTTGCGCTGTTGCAATCAGAGTCAACATCCCGGTCTTTCTTTACAGTTAACTCTCCCCCCCTAATTGTACGAGTGAAATTAATGTTAATGGAATATATTAACAGAGAATTCGATCCAGCATTGCGATCTAGCGAAATAGCGCGGAACAATTTTTCGTCGATCTCTCTCGATCGAGATTCTCGATTCAGTTCTGTTATCAAATGGAAAAGGAAATCGATGGACGTTGTTAACGTTTTGGAACGTTTCAATTGTCATGCAAGCGATTGAGAATGAAAAATGGAGAAGGAAAAAAGGGAAATTGGACGAGAGGCGATCATTGCAGAGAGAGAAAGAGAGAGACAGAGAGAGATTAATACGGAAGTGTGACGCCCATGTAATTGGATACGTTAGTTTAATGAGATTAGAAACGTGCGACTCGATTCCAGTAAAGAAAATATAGGTGATCCGTAGAGCATGCGTGTGTTCAACTAGCATTTCTATAGTATCCCTAGTCACGAGAGAATGCGCGGTTTAATAAAGATTAAATCGCGTTATCGTCGGGTTACCATGTTACGTTTCGCGGTGACAATGTGATGCCATCGGGCAATTACGTTTGTACAAAGTTGCAAAATGGGTTCGTAACTTCCAGGATAGTACTCGCCGAAACGTGAGAAAAAAGATTCCAGGAAAAAACGTTTATTAGGACCCTGATAAACAGTGATAAACGGATTTGGTCGAGAAATTATAATGAATTTCAACGTTATAAATTTATAGATTTTTTTGTTTCGATCGAAGAAACGAATTTCCTAGTACTGTGTGTAAATAGTAGTTTACCTTATAATTTCTTCTTTTTCTGGTCACAGGAGGTTTTCCACAACGTATCCTCCTTCCACATTTTTATGTGACACCTACACATTCAAAAATTTATAATTTTATATTTTATAATTTTTATAATTTTGTTTATAATTTGTATAATTTTATATTTTATAATTTTGTTATACAATATTTATATTTTATAATTTTGTTTATAATTTTTATAATTTTATATTTCATAATCATTTGTTATATAATATTTATATT
Source organism: Frieseomelitta varia (assembly GCF_011392965.1). Taxonomy (NCBI): domain Eukaryota; kingdom Metazoa; phylum Arthropoda; class Insecta; order Hymenoptera; family Apidae; genus Frieseomelitta; species Frieseomelitta varia. Next base: position 68,359 of record NW_025110006.1, on the reverse strand, counting down.
TTATAGTTTTGTTATACAATATTTATATTTTATAATTTTGTTTATAACTTTTATAATGTTACATTTTATAATTTTTATAATTTTATATTTTACAATTTTTTTAATCTTATATTTTATAATTTTTATAATCTTATAGCTTATAATTTTTATAATTTTATATGTTATAATCTCTATAATTTTATATTTTACAATTTTTTAATCTTATATTTTATAATTTTTATAATCTTATATTTTATAATTTTTATAATCTTATAACTTATAATTTTTATAATTTTATATTTTATAATTTTTATAATTTTATATTTTATAGTTTTTGTAATTTTATATTTTATAATTTTTATAATCTTATATCTTATAATTTTTATAATTTTGTATTTTATAATTTTATATTTTATAGTTTTTATAATTTTATATCTTATAATTTTTATAATCTTATATCTTATAATTTTTATAATCTTATATCTTATAATTTTTTATAATTTTATATTTTATAATTTTTATAATTTTATATCTTATAATTTTTTATAATTTTATATTTTATAATTTTTATAATTTTATATCTTATAATTTTTATAATTTTGTTTATAATTTTTATATTTTATAATTTTCATAATTTTGTTTATATTATTATATTATATATTATTATATTATTATATTATTATATTATTATATTTAGTTTATATTATTATATTATATTATATTATTATCGTTTATAATTTTGAAGCTATTAATTTCCCGACCCATATTTGTTAGGAACTTTTTTTTGCACGTTTCGATTATCTACCCTTTAGTAGAAGTTATGAACCCTTTTTTCCATTCACTCTGTATATCAATTACGCTAAAAATTCGATTCTCTGCTTTGTTTACAAATTGAAATTGCTCTCTGTTTCAAATGGGCTGGATCTAACGCAGAAATATCTAATTGCAAGTGTTTATGTGTGTGCACGCGCGTGTATCTGGAAATTGATACTATAATAATACCTAAGTGACAGAGCAAACGAAAACGAAGTTATGTGAAGCGTTTCTCAATTATCATGGCAACACGTGACCTCAATACATTGTTTAACGCTCGTTTAGCACATTCATCGTTGGTAATTATCGCGACACGCAAGTGGAAACTAGTTAAAATTTGTTTTTCTAAACACTATCGTTTTAGAACTCGTTTTCTATAGATTCAATGTAATAAAATACTTTCTAATATTCGAATATTTATTAACACACACGCGCATGTAAAAAAAAGTAGTTATTTATATAAAATACATAACACATATGTATAAATAAACATACATATAAATAATATAAAAATAATATAATACAATATAAATAAAGTACATAATAGTATATATTTATATATAATAAAATATATAACATTATTACACCAATATCAAAATATCTAATGAATCATCGTCGCTAAAGAAGATTCGCTTTATCCACTACGCTAATTGTAAAAACAAATGAAGAGACTGTTTAGAAACTAGAAACTACAGTAGAAAATGGCAATGTTAGAGAAAATTTTCACTTTGAAATTACCCGCATAATTATCTGATGTGGCTTTGAAGACTTACGTAGTACGAGGGAACAGAAAATAGAAATTTTATCAGTTTACTCTAAATTCTCTGAACACTCTGAACTCTGAAATGAAATTTCAAAGCTGTTATAAAATACGAAAGTTAAGATACTAACCAGAGAATAAATTAGTTACAAAAAAAAAGGAAGCAAGTTACAAGTGCAATTCCATAGTTTTCTGTACGCTTGGATTCATTTTAATTCTTTTAAATCACTTCGTTCTCGTAATTCTTTCTCCGCACAATTTTGAGATTGAATAATTTTGAATTTTTCGAATAATAATAGAACAATATTAATAATAGAATAATCGTGTAATGTATATATTATATAATTATATTTTATATATATATATTATATATTATATTATATTATATTATACTATACTATACTATACTATATTATTTTATACTATACTATATTATATTATATTATACTATATTATACTATAATCATATTATATTATACTATATTATATTATATTATACTAATATTATATTATAGTATATTATATTATATTATATTATACTATATTATACTATATTATACTATATTATATTACATTATACTATATTATACTATGATCATATTATATTATATTATACTATATTATACNTATTATACTAATATTATATTATATTATATTATACTATATTATACTATGATCATATTATATTATATTATACTATATTATACTATATTATATTATACTAATATTATATTATATTATATTATACTATATTATACTATAATCATATATATATATATATATATATATATCCCAGTATTACACGTGCAAGCATACAGAACTCTCAAATTGAAAACGTGCACAAAGAAAATGCAAAGATCGATCAGTTGATTCGCCAGTGTTCCGAACGAAACGCGTGAAAACCATTCAGAGCGTATCTCCCGAGTCTCCAATTCGGTATTCTGTAATTTCAATTCGTGGCACGATGCACGTCCATCAATTGGGATTGCGAGTTTCGATTTGGAAAGTAACGGTCCACGGGTCAGACGATCGATCGACCTCCCCGATACATATAATTCTCGGCAGCGATTTTCCCCGGAAACTAGACGGCCAGATTTATCCACCACGGCAAATACTCGTTCGCGGTTTCCATTGAACCGAGATCAATCCGCTCGGATCGAAGGAACAGAGCTCGTTCCGCTAGTTTCTCTCTCTCTCTCTCTCTCGATTTTTCTCGCGCTGGCCAGATTCCCTAGTCTCGTTTTCGATATGTAGGATCGTGGAATTGATTGTCGTTCGTCGAGTGAACGGCCCGCAAAAATTGCGCGGCTGACACACTGCCTCGAATTCGTAAACGCGCGTCCGCTTCTCGGCTCGCCGTTCCTTTCGAAACGAACGTTTCGACGTTGCAGACACAAGATACATGGTAATTGTAAGACAATACTGTTCACGCTGTAAAAACAGTAAATGGACTGTGGACACGCAATTTCACGAGTTTTAGTTTTAGGAACGTAGTTAAGAGAGGAATTTGTCAATAAGTTTGTTCCACTTTGGTGGTGTTCGAATATTTATTGTACAATGTGTACGAGAAGTGTTGTTTGAGAATTGTAAAATATTATAAATTACACAATTGCAAATATTACAATTTATAAAATTACAAATATTGCAAATTATTTCTAAAATTACAAATATTACAAATTACACAATTACAAATATTACAAATTATTACTAAAATTACAAATATTACAAATTACACAATTATAAATATTACAAATTACTCAATTATAAATATTACAAATTACACAATTACAAATATTACAAATTACTCAATTATAAATATTACAAATTACACAATTACAAATATTACAAATTATAAAATTACAAATATTACAAATTACAAAATTACAAATATTACAAATTACACAATTATAAATATTACAAATATTACAAATTATAAAATTACAAATATTACAAATTACAAATTATAAAATTACAAAATTACAAATTACAAAATTACAAATTACAAATATAATTACAAATATTACAAATTACCAATATTACATAATTACAAATATTACAAATGACAAAATTAGAAATATTATAAATATAACAAATTACAAAATCACAAATATTACAAATATTATAAATTACAAAATTACAAATATTACAAATTACAAAATCACAAATATTACAAATATTATAAATTACAAAATTACAAATATTACAAATTACAAAATTACGAATATTACAAATTATAAGATTACAAATATTACAAATTACAAGATTACAAATATTACAAAATATATATTCTTATCCTAGTAATATTGGGATATTATTTTAGATTAGATTAGGTTAAATTTAAACGAAAAATGTTCTCCAACCATCAAAAATATTTTACATATCTGTTCGAATACATGGTACAGCTGTAAAAGAAGAACTCCTCGCATTTTTATATCACTTGCATTACTGCAAATCATTATTTAAAATTGCTGCTACTGTATTGAGTACTTTCAGATATAATAAGCAATAACAAATTTTGTTAATATATCATTTGTATCACAATTTACAAAACTACTGCGAGAAAACTAGGCGTGCCAGTTCTTTTCTGATCCACTGTACAAGCGTCAAAGATGGTTCCACCAAAGCCACGTTATCCCGCTGAAATATTTTTCTCATCCTTATCGTTCGTCAAAATATTATCGTTCAATTGTAGTGGAATTGCAGTGGAATTCTCAAATTCCAGAATTTCAGAAAACAATCGGATTTTGCCTGGTGGAACGTTCAGGGGCGCTCGTCTGCCCGATGGTATCCAGAGAGCTTTCGAAGATGCTAATCGAGTATGTCCATTGTTTATCCGGCATTAACGACCCATTGTGCGAATCTTATCGTCCCGAGAGCAGGTAAATTTACGCTTATTACGATGGACACAGCGTTCGGAAGGAAACACGGCGGATATTTCCTGGCAGTTGATCGCAACGCGCGATGGCGCGTAAAACCGAGTCAGTGTGCCAAACGCATTTTCTACGTGCCGCGTTCGCGAACGCGGGCGTTCGGTTCGACAAAGTTACTTTCACGTGAAAATTTTAATTACCGGTTGTAACGACGGGAAAAACAACATCATCCTACTTACTATAAGTATGTGAATATTTATACAAATATAATTAATATATATTCGTACTTATAATAAGTAGCATTTTTATTTAAAAGATGAATAAAAATAAAGATGCTACTCATTACTATTTATATATATATATACAATAAATATATATATACTTGAGTATATAGTATTTTTATTCTTAAGAGTAGTATTTTTATTTTTATCTTTTGAAAATACTACTTGTTATAAGTATAAATATATATTAATTATATTTATGTAAATATAAATAATCTTAATATATATATTAAAATTATATTTATAATATAATTTTAATATTATAATTATGTTTAATATTATAATATATATATATATTAAAATATTTATTTAACTATATATAATATTATAATATATATATATTAAAATTATATTTATATAAATATAATTAATACATATTCCTACTTATAATAAGTAGTATTTTTATTTAAAAGATAAATAAAAATAAAAATACTGTTTATCATAAGTATATATAATTTAATATGAATTATGTATAATTCTATATAACATAAAAAGACACAATAATAAATATACATTACATTACATTTTATACAATACAAAGATATAATAATCATATGTAATTTTATTTTAATACAAAAGGAAGTAAATCTCCACAAAGTTGAAAGTCAGAACAGGAATGCTCCACCTCGAATGTTTTCAAATTCTTCGTAAGATCGTCGAATTTATCCACAAGTGCAAATAAAACTGTACCTTGCAGAGTCTGGTCGGTTGAAAAATTGGAGCACAGTTGCGCGTCGTACACGCGTGTAAACACGCGTGTGAAGGATGTAACAATTCCTACGCTCGTAACCATTCTGCAACCGTGGCAACCGATTTATTCATAATTCTTGTAGAACGTAGCTAACGCGGTTCTCACGGTAGAGCCTCTCGCTAATTACACCAGTCATATTGGTATTCTTTCTATATTGTATGTCGCTACGCTCGCGGAGGCGAAGGAGGGACTTCCGGAAGCGCGCTGATTCCCAAAGAGGCGACGTGACAGAGCGATCAAGCGGCAAAAAAAGAAAAGGAAAGAAAGAAAAAGGTGGAAACAGTCGTTCCGAGGCCAGGCAGTTTCTCGCGTTTTGTCTCTGTTCGGTGAATAAACGCAGGACAACATTTCACTAATTAGAATACCAGGAAAGTCGGAACGATCTGTTTCGAGACCTTTCTTTCGCTGGAATGCGCGAAAGTTAAGGTCGCGCTTCTCTTTCCGGTTTTAATTAATTTCTCAACCGATCGCGCTGGAAAAAAAAAGGCGGAAAGATTCACGTTTTTTCGAGTTCACTTTTGAATTTTTTGAGGATTTTTGATTCAACGCGAGAAAAGGTACGAAATGAAATTAGCTACTCGAGATTTTAACAGTGCAACAACACGCAAGCGTCGTTCATTGTTTATTTGCTTATAAAAGATTTTATTTTATTTTATTTTATTTTATTTTCATTTTATTTTAATTTAATTTAATTTAATTTAATTTAATTTTAATTTAATTTAATTTTACTTTATTTTACTTTATTTTACTTTATTTTACTTTACTTTACTTTACTTCACTTTACTTTACTTTACTTTGCTTTACTTTACTTTACTTTACTTTACTTTACTTTACTTTACTTTATTTTATTTTTTTTTTTTTTTTTTNTTTTTTTTTTCTTTTTTTTTTTTTTTTTTTTTTTTTTTTTTTTTTTTTTTTTTTTTTTTTTTTTTTTTTTTTTTTTTTTTTGACTGATTCGGTAAAGCGAATCGTTTCTTACGAGAATAAAATAAAGTTATCTAAAATCGGTATTATTCGGGGGTCAAGTATCCAATAAAATGAAAACGATTCTACCGTAGGTGATGATCGCCGCTATTGCTGCTGACTTTCGAAAATTACACCGGACTCGGGTCATCGTTGAAAGGATCAATGGCAATCGATAATCAGATCGATTAACATAAATTTCTCTCTCGGCAGGAAGTAAAGTTGCTCTGCTCTCTAGTGGAGTTGTTGTCTTGTAATGTCTCTTCTAAACTACGAACTACTTTTGTTCGTCCATTATCAATCGTATTTTCTTTCCTTTTTTTTAGATATTTTATTATATGTCTTAATTATAGGTACTTTGTATGTTATATAAATATCTTGATAACGTTCTATATTTAGTAAAAAAAAATTAGTACATAGTCATTTTCAAAGATACAGTAAGAGTTAAATATCCCATTAAATATCAAGGCTTATTCGTATAGTGAATTATTGGATGTGTCATGTGTTTTTATCATGTCATATGTGTCATAAAAATATATGTAATCTACATATATTTTTAGATTTATTTGTTTCAAATTTATATATATTTTTTTATTCCATACATTTCTATTATATATATATCTTTAGATTTATTTCAAATTTTAAAATTTTTTTACAGTGAAAATTTGAAAATGTTTCATACAACATACGCTACATTCATAAAAATTACAGTTTCGTGAATATCTACATATGATGACGACAATGAATTTAATAATATAATAACAATCGAGATAATATAGTAAATTTAATAATAAATCTCTGCTTTCGACTTTTTCGAACACCATGAACGTTATTGCCTCGTCTCGTGTAGAAATTTCAACGTTACACGTCGAAGAATTTTCGTGGTCGGCTGTTCGTTCCTCTTGTCTGAAATACAAGTAGCAGAGAAGGGCTGGAAAGTGTTGTGGTTAAAAAGCAACTGATAGATAAACTCTCGCCGATAGAGTTTCCTCCGTTTGCAACGATCACCGAGAGTTCTCCGGCAGTTTTGTGACTAACTTCCGTTTTCTTCGATGAACTTAATAACTTCCGCTGCGTGTGCGCCGCGGAAATTCGTTTTGTAAAATTGGTAAATCTCGCGTTTCTCTCTGAATGAGACCAATTCGCGACTCTTTATCGAAATTGTACAACTTCTAAGTAGATCCTTTATTTGACATTTTTACTTTCTTGATATACTGACAGATTTAATTAAATTTATCGACAGTCGAAGTATGCAGGTGTTAAGTGTTGTTAGAAATATATTATTATCACAGAATTTGAAGAAAATTTCTGTGTATGTTGTTTATCACTAATTTCTATATATAAAATTTCTATAGATATTAAAATTTTATATACAAAATTTTTATATATATATTAAAATTCTGTATACAAAATTTTTATATATATTAAAATTCTATATACAAAATTTTTATATATATATTTTAATTCTGTATACAAAATTTTTATATATATTAAAATTCTATATACAAAATTGTTATATATATATTAAAATTCTATATACAAAATTTCTATATATATTAAAATTCTATATATAAATTTCTATATGTATTAAAATTCTATATACAAAATTTCTATATATATTAAAATTCTATATATAAAATTTCTATATATATTAAAATTCTATATACAGAATTTCTGTATATATTAAAATTCCATATACTAAATTTCTCTATATATTCTAGATTCTATATATTATTCTAAATTCTATATACAAAATTTGTACATATATTAAAATTCTACATATATACAAAATTTCTATATACATTATATATCACAAATCTTTTCGAAATTTAATTCTTTATCGAAATTTAATTATTACACATTGCTACAAATATAATATATGTTATATACTTCGAAATTTAATTACACATTATTGTATCGCTAATTTCTATGTGTTCGCGCTGTGCAAACTTGGCAATGAAACGAAAAACGTGCCCTAAAAGATAGGAAGTTTGCAACTTGAAAGGAAAAGGACAGACGAAACAACAATGATCGTGATGTAGCGAACACTGTGCGAGTATCGATAAGAAGACTAAGCAGTCTGACGCTGTGAAACGTCGAGTGGGAGTGTCGTCCAGATAGTTCGAAACAATTTTCTATCAAATGCCGGTGATGCAATAAATCGGTGTGACGGAAGTGAACGCGGCATTCTCTTGACTTCTGAACAACAGCCTATCGTGAGTCATGGCTTCGCGCTGCCGTGTGGGCAGCGTTGCCAGTCGATGCAATATTTTTATTTTGTTTAAAAGAAAGAAGAAGAAAAAAAAAACAAACACAGAGAAAACGGGGGGGAAAAAAGTTGTCGGGTCACGGGTGTTACGTATCGTCACATCTTTGAAACGACGATGATCCTGCGTGAGATCGATCGCGACGTGAGTGAGGAAACCGTGACATCGATACTTTCTTAAATCGATACCTCTTTCAAACACGTTCAACGTGATTATTGGATGTAAATGGGACATACGTTTACGACGTCTAAAGAAACTTGCGCAACGATAATGATTCCGGGCAAAGGTGGCTAACACTCGTCGCGTGGAAAAATTCAGTTCATTCTCTCAGGCATCTTATTTTTGTTGATCTTCGGTTTTCTTCCTTAGAGAAATCTGGATCTGGACAGCACAGATAAGCTTCTTCAATTTATAGACGTCGATAGAATCTGCTGTCGATGGAATTTTAAAGTGAGAGAGACAAATTCAGCTACGTACGAAAGGGAGATCTAATTGTTTGGCATTTTTTTCTATCGAAAGATCAATATGTACCGTATATTTTTACTTTGCACTTGTACGAACATTCCTGATATCTTGTCTCAACGCTTCATATCTCACTTTTTGAAGAATTTGAAAAGTCGTTCTCACAACGAGCGCAGGCACGTAGAACAACGCGAAGAATTTCGACAACTGTATACTGTATATATGTACAGGATGATTCACGTAACTTGTACACTTGAAATAACTTTTAAATTACGCGTCTGATGAAAAATTGTTTGATACAAAAGTTGTATGGTTTCGAGGAGGTGAAGACATGGCGTATCAATTTTTCGTGTGTGTTGAGGAGTGTCGAAATTTTCAAGGTCATCTTTATTTTCTTTAATCGGACTATAGATTTTTCTCATCATAAATCGAAAGAATATTAAATTTCAAGTAAAAAAGTACTGAGCCACATTGGTCCTAAATCTAATGGTTAAAGAGATATTTTACGATAATTTGTCTCCTTGTATATACAGGGTGATTCACGTAACTTGCACACTTGAAATAACTTTTAAATTACGCGTCTGATGAAAAATTGTTTGATACAAAAGTTGTATGGTTTCGAGGAGGTGAAGACATGGCGTATCAATTTTTCGTGTGTGTTGAGGAGTGTCGAAATTTTCAAGGTCATCTTTATTTTCTTTAATCGGACTACAAATTTTTCTCATCATAAATCGAAAGAATATTAAATTTCAAGTAAAAAAATATTAAACCACATTGGTCCTAAACCTAATAGTTAAAGAGGTATTTTACAATAATTTGTCTTCTTGTGTATACTGGATGATTCACGTAACTTGCACACTTGAAATAACTTTTCAATTACGCGTCTAATGAAAAGTGTAATATCGTTACACGAAATCGTTCATTCAAACTTCCATTGTGAGATAAATACATAGTTTACGCTTCAGTCGATCGCTACAAGCCGCGCTAAGTAAATTAAATCGTTTTCTGCGAACGACTAGTGAAAATTATAACGTTGGGAAGTGCAATCAGCAGTGAAGTAGGCAAAAACAAACGCGAACATCTCGACTCGTCTCTCTCTACGTGAGAGAAAAAGAAAAGGCAATAGCGCGGATCAAAACCAGGAAAGGCCTCCCTCAGTTATCATCGAGGCTCGATGCGTCGATGATAATGTTCGCGTTGAAGCGCGTAGGCGCCGAACAAATCGTTGCATATGCTATCGATTCGTGTTTCACTCGTCATTTACAAGCCTTGTAGTAGATAAAACGTCTCGTTTGAGCACGCACGTATCTAATTATCACGTCAACCCTTGCCGCATATCCCGATTTATACTTTCACTTACTGCAATAGCTCTCACGTACATACGTCGATCCGCGGCTAGTTTTCAATTTCGATCGTAATTGAAATTGCTTTCCTCATTGGACAGCACCATTTGCATAGCAAAAAATTGCAGGGTGTTCCGTTTGCAATTTACAACACAGGCTATATTTATGAAATGGCGTAAATTTTAGGTTAGGTTCAATTAAATTAGTTTAATTAATTAATTTAATTTAATTTAATTAGTTTAGGTTAGGTAATTGGTTTAGGTTTAGGTTTAAGTTTAGGTGATGGCGTAAAGTTTAGGTTAGGTTCAATTAAATTAGTTTAATTAATTAATTTAATTAGTTTAGGTTAGGTAATTTGTTTTGGTCTAGGTTTAGGTAATGGCGTAAATTTTAGGTTAGGTTCAATTAAATTAGTTCAATTAATTAATTTAATTAGTTTAGGTTAGGTAATTAATTTTGGTCTAGATTTAGGTAATAGCGTAAATTTTAGGTTAGGTTCAATTAAATTAGTTTAATTAATTAATTTAATTAGTTTAGGTTAGGTAATTGATTTAGATCTAGATTTAGGTAATGGCGTAAGTTTTAGGTTAGGTTCAATTAAATTAGTTCAATTAATTAATTTAATTAGTTTAGGTTAGGTAATTGATTTAAGTCTAGATTTAGGTAGTGGCGTAAATTTTAGGTTAGGTTCAATTAAATTGGTTTAATTAATTAATTCAATTAGTTTAGATTAGGTAATTGATTCAGGTCTAGGTTTAGGTTTAATTGTTAAAAATTGAGATTTTATTATTTAACGTCATCTCATTTTATTAATTTACTTCATCTGAATTTATACGATGTTTGTGGACATTTCACGAATCAGCTGTGAAAGCATTATTTTTAGGCGTACAATCAGCTCCCACAAGTTGCGAAACATTTTCTTACATTTATTTTTCATTTCCACGTGTGGAAATATCCTTGTATCTTGTTGAACAATTGCTGTAGTTCCATTTTAATTACTGATGTCCATCCGCGAAAGCTATTATTGTCTTTTAGCCGTCGCTGTTTAGGTTATACGTCTGGAGTAACGATTTGTGTGAATCTCTCTTGGGGAAATCCTCGCTCGATGCTCAAGTTCTAAAGGAACATAAACCTCTCCGTTACACGTCTCTGTTAAATTACCGGTCATTCATGGTCGAAACGAATCCGAAAACTCAAGAACAGCTGGACAGTCACGTACACGTCGTAAATCCACGTCGTAAGTCCTTGGAGTCCTTGAAGTCCTTAAAGTGCTCAGTGCTCCAGCACAAAAGGATATTTCCGTACAACGAGAAACGAAAATTCTTTCAACTGCAACGCGACGTTCAGGAAGATTCGCTTTCAATTTTTCAATCTCGAGTAAAACGACCAATCCTCGGGACGGCGTAATTCTGCGTTTATTTAAAACGATCGACGTCGCCGCGGGATTTAGGTGCGAACGAAACGACAAAGAATGATCGCGGAGACAAAGATGATCTCCACTTTCGGATGGAGACGAAAGATTGTCCGCAACAAGCCCGTTAGTCGACTGGTTTTTTTTTCATTTTCTAATTAATAGTACGTGTCGCGAGACGCTCGTGATAAAAATATTCGCGGCTTCTGGGACGTTACTGCACGTTTTAGCGCAGTTTGTTTTTCCGGTCACTTGGTTGTCACAACACTCCAATGGTTTACGAACTACTAATGGTCTTTTACCAGTTAACGATCCAAACTCCGATTTGTCCCCGTTTTCGCGACACGTTAAACAGTTAGGAAATTCTTAAATTTCTAACGTTTGTCAAATCAAGTGTTTTAGATAAATTTCTTGATGTTTCTATAGTTTCTCCTGTTCTTTTTAAATAAGTTTCTCGATGTTCTCGAGAACGTTAGTCTCGAGAACGTTAGACGAAGTTTTGTAAATCTTTTTAAATCTCGGTGTGGAAATTTCGGTTTACGTTTACTTGGACATTTTCGCACCTGTCTTGAAATACAGGTGCGAGAGTCTTAAAGGACAGAGTCTTAAATCATTTGACAAATATAAATGAAACGTCCCTTCTGAATGGCTAAGCTGAAATGGTATAACTTGCACGCTAAGAAATATAAAGTGAAGAATTGTCTGTGGTAATTCTGATCCTTTGTAAATTTTCTTAATCTCGGTACAAAAAAATTTCGGTTTACCTCTATCTGAGTATTATTTTCATACCTGTCTCGCAACACGAATTATAGTCTTAACGGGTAAAATGAGATCTGAACCTCGCCACGTCGAGAAACTTTTCGTCCCAAAACTGCAATATTTTCTCAGCTTTAAGTATATTTATGTATAATCCAGGCAGCAACAAATGATAAATTGATTACTTCTTAGTATCTATCCAGTGATATCATACTTTAATTTACTTTAATTTAATTTGAGTTTACTTCAATTTAATTTAATTTAATTTGAGTTAATTTAATTTAATTTAATTTAATTTGAGTTTACTTTAATTTAATTTAATTTGATGAGTTCAAAAGAAGAAGAAAGCGACGAATTACTGTGTACGGTTTGGTCGCTCGTTATGGTCCGCAGTCAGTTGCCAGCGCAGGTGGTTAAATGCATTTTAACAAATTTAAATGAAACGTTCTTCTGAAAGGGCTATACTGAACCAACGAAGACTGAACGAAGCTAGAGAATCGTGTTAACTAGACTCGCAGATGTTTTTGATACGAATATGCATTAATTAAGTTTCAATTTCCTGTAAATGCATAAAAATCCGCCCTGTGCAGTACAGACTGTGATATTCTCGAATATTTCACGCGAATCATCCAATACAGAGGCTGCGATCCTCGAGATAAGAGAATAAAAAATCGTTCGCAACTGCCGATTATTTTGCCCACTCTCCAAATTTCCAAATTCATCATTCACGTGACGGTGTGTAATTCGAATCGATGATCGTAAATACAGAGATTTGCATTCCGGGCAGACAATCACCGGTTATGTTACCGTAAATAACGGTAAATCTCGGATCTTCCAGCTGAACATCTGTTATTCATGCCAAATACAAGTCCGATAGAAGGATCTATCAACCCACTGTTTCCACTATCCCTCATCCCTAATCAAGATTTTCATTATCAAAATTATCACTTGGAATTTTCGCAAGATTGAATTTACTCAAATTAAATTAATTTAAAGTGAACTCAAATTAAATTACATTAAAGTAAAGTAAACTCAAATTAAATTAAATTAAAGTAAAGTAAACTCAAATTAAATTAAATTAAAGTAAAGTAAACTCAAATTAAATTAAATTAAAGTAAACTTAAATTAAATTACAGTAAATTAAAGTAAACTTAAATTAAATTACAGTAAATTAAAGTAAACTCAAATTAAATTAAATTAAATTAAAGTAAACTTAAATTAATTAAATTAAAGCAAATTAAAGTAAACTCAAATTAAACTCAAATTAAATTAAATTAAATTAATTTAAAGTGAACTCAAATTAAATTACATTAAAGTAAAGTAAACTCAAATTAAATTAAATTAAATTAAAATAAACTCAATTAAATTAAATTAAATTACAGTAAACTCAAATTAAATTAAATTAAATTAAAGTAAACTCAAATTAAATTAAATTAAATTAAAGTAAATTCAAATTAAATTAAATTAAATTAAAGTAAACTCAAATTAAATTAAAGTAAATTAAAGTAAACTCAAATTAAATTAAATTAAATTAAAGTAAACTCAAATTAAATTAAAGTAAATTAAAGTAAACTCAAGTTGAATTAAATTAAACTCAAATTAAATTTACTCAAGACTTCTTGAAATTATCTCTCGCAAAAAATTCGGAGGTTTTGCAGCACGACGTATCTAAAGTTTAGACGTGTCTAAACCTTGTACCTTGCGTCTTCCAGGTACCAGTTTAGGAAAAATCTCGAGAAGATTTACAGGGTAGATTAGGGTAATACTAGTCAACGTTTCAACAGCTGTTTCCACCGAGCGAAAATTTTTTCGAAATAATTCACAGTGTCACGCTATGTGACACGCAATTGGCCAACCAATTTGTCAGCGCTTGACAGAGGATCTCGCCTCCCTGTGTTTGATATTTCGCAGGCTGACCTTTCGCACGCACGTGAATCCCCGCGATCCTACAATCATCCTGCATTTCCGGATTGTTGACTCGCCCTCGTGCCTCCGTTTCGTTGCTCAACTCCGATTTCCCAACCCGTACACGCTTCTCGTTTGTTCGATTTGTTTCTCATCGCGTTTGCAGGAAGTGCGTGCTTCTTCACGCATCGTGAAGAGCTGATTCGTCGATTTATCGTGGAAATAATAATAACGACGTTTCGTTTCAACGCGAGACGTGAGATTTTTGAAAACGAACCCGTGAACAGAGAATGAAACAAAAAGACTCTTTGTGATCATTTTCAAAGTTTCTTTAAACATGAAATTTCTTGTTTAACCAACGAAATTATTCGTTGATTTGCTTCCCGAGTCATGGCAAGAGATAACGGATAGTGATTCTGCTACAGTTGCGAGAAAGATTCGTAAATGTGTAAGGCTACGCGAACGAGCATGAACAGTGCCATAAATTCGTTTCGTATTCCGCTCGCTGATGTATGCAACGTACGCACATACGTAATTTGTATATAAAGTACGGAAATTCTTTACGCTCGAGTCTCCAAGCTTAGTATGTTTTCCATCGGTAACATACGCAACTTGCCTCTACGCAGAGAATATTTCATAATTATTATATCGTTGGTCTGATGATCTGATTTAATACTATCGGTAGATTCTATGAGCGGATATTAAACAGAGTCCTCTCATCCATTGTTTTTCTTTTTTTTTTTTTTTTTTTTTGATCAGATCCTCCTGTTTTACTATAACATTTTCAAATAAGGCGAAATAAGAAGTTAGGTGCAAACGTTCGTTGGGATTTTCTAAGTTTATTGAGGATTAGCTGCGGTCGTAAACCATAGAAATCTGAATGTCCTCAAACAATCCCGAAATCACATCGTTGCTGGCATAATATTATTTAATATTATTTAACAATATTTATTTTATTTTTTATGTACTTGTTGTACTATTATTATACTATACTATTATATTACTACACTATACTACTGTACTTCTACATATACTATTATACTATACTACTATACAATTATACTATATCATTAATATATATTGAGTATATATTAGTACTGTTATTATTAGTATATATTGATATTATTATTATATTATAGTATTATTTAATATAATTTATTTATAGTGTATTAATATTATTTAGCAACATTTTATTTTTTATATACTGTTATACTATTATTATACTATACTATATATACTATATATACTATACTATTATATTACTACACTATACTACTGTACTACTACATATACTATTATACTATACTACTATACAATTATACTATATTATTAATATATATTGAGTATATCTTAGTACTGTTATTATTAGTATATATTGATATTATTATTATATTACAGTATTATTTAATATAATTTATTTATAGTGTATTAATATTATTTAACAATATTTATTTTATTTTTTATGTACTTGTTATACTATTATTATATTATACTATTATATTACTACACTATACTACTGTATTACTACATATACTATTATACTATACTACTATACAATTATACTATATTATTAATATATATTGAGTATATATTAGTACTATTATTATTAGTATATATTGATATTATTATTATAGTATAGTATTATTTAATATAATTTATTTATAGTGTATTTATAGTATGTTAATATATATTATAGTATATTACTCATTAAACTTATTTATAGTATATTAATAGATATTAATATTATTATAACTTATTTATAATAACAGTAATATTAAAATTGTTTGTAGTATATTAATATATATTAATATTATTATTACTAGTACATATTGATATTATCATTACAGTAAAATATTATTTAATATTATTAAATCGGAAATAAAAGCAGGATATCTCGCGCGTGATTCAACAAGCAGGTGATTAAGAAATGTCAATAAAGACACATTTGCTTATAAAAATGCATCAGAAGCGTTTAAGGAAACAGAAGAATTCATACTGAAAACACTCTTACCGCGACGGACACGCGCATCCGTTCTCTTCGCTTCTCAATTAACGAAAACAAAAACCGTCTGGTATAATTATTTGCATTTCCCTTTCTAAAACAATGCACTTAGTTTTTTCTTTTTGTTTTTCTTTTTTTTCTTTTTTTGGAACACCATAATTGTTGGCTGATCCCCTTAAACGTCGATGAGAAACTCGCGTTGCCTAATATAGGCTCGGCATAGTACTCGCGTTTAAGCAGTTTACCAGTGAAAGCACAGTTGTTCCTCACATGTTTCACATATCTCTTGTTGTGAATTTGTAAAAGTAGACAACAAACGACAGAATTAAGTTACTTTATATTTTATAAATATATAAATATACTTTACTTTATATTTTATAAATATATAAATATACTTTATATTTTATAAATATATTTATTATTATATTTTATATAGAGTATACTTACTTTATATTCTATAAATATATAAATATACTTTACTTTATATTCTATAAATATATAAATATACTTTACTTTATATTCTATAAATATATAAATATACTTTACTTTATATTCTATAAATATATAAATATACTTTACTTTATATTCTATAAATATATAAATATACTTTACTTTATATTCTATAAATATATAAATATACTTTACTTTATATTTTTTACTTTATATTTTATAAATACATAAATATATTTTATATTTTGTAAATATATTTATAATTATATTTTATATAGAGTATACTTAGTTTATATTTTATAAATATATAAACATACTTTATATTTTATATAGAGTATACTTTACTTTATATTTTACATACAGTATACTTTACTTTATACATATACTTTATATTTTATATTTCTCTATCAGAAATCTCCAATTTTTGGCGCGCTCGTCAAATCTAAGTATTTCAATATTTTAATAATTGTAATTATTAATTCTGAAATCGAATTTATTAATTATTAATTCGATAATTATTGGTTCTTCAATCAATTACCTGTCACCGTGTTAAACAGTTTCGTTAGATCACGAACGACTATAGTGATTCGCGTAGGTTTGCTGAAATTCGTGTACAAAATATTGTACAGAATTAAAATTCTGAGCCATTCTAAAGCCAATCGCAATCAGTAAATTGACCGTTACTCTCCGTAAGTTTGGCAATGCTTGTAATAATAAATACGAAATAAAGTCTAAATTCTGTTTCTATGTAGGAAAAGCATCTGTCAGACGTAATTTCCGCAGCTCGTTTACAACAGATGGGCCAACGAGGCACAACTCCGCACGGCCGATGGAATGTCATTTCCCTTTCGAGCTGTTCATTGTCTGTAATTAAATTCGCATGAAAGCCAACGATAAACAAAATATTCGTTTCTAGTACGGAAGCCAGTTGGCACGACGAAACCCTAAGGATGTGAAACCAGCCATTCACAATCAGTGTTTATCGTCGGGACAGTAATTTTCACGTAACGCGCGCCGTTCGCTAGCTGCGCCGGGCACGCTTCTTCCTAAATTATCGTTCACACGTGAACGTTCACAAGTGCATACATATATACAAACGTAAGAAGCACGCTTTCGAAGGTGTAATTACGTCGTCGTAAACCATTAGAAAACAGAATCTCTTCACCATTCGCCGTATCCCTGTTTATGCAGTTACATTGTCAGTACATCGATCAGATAATAATGAATTATTTTCGCGAATTATATTTCCCTGTGCAATTAACTGGCTTGATAACTTCGATACGATATATTTTCTTTTCCTTTCTTTCTTTCAGTAAGATAATGGTAATTTAATAGTAAATTTTAATAATATTATATTAATTATATTAATATTAATTTAATAATATTATATTAATTATATTAATATTAATTTAATAATAAAATTTAATAATATTACATTAATTATATTAATATTAATTTAATAATAAGACTTAATAATATTATATCAATTATATTAATGTTAATTTAATAATAAAATTTAATAATATTAATATTAATTTAATAATATTATATCAATTATATTAATATTAATTTAATAATAAGACTTAACAATATTATATCAGTTATATTAATGTTAATTTAATAATAAAATTTAATAATATTAATATTAATTTAATAATATTATATCAGTTATATTAATATTAATTTAATAATAAAACTTAATAATATTATATCAATTATATTAATATTAATTTAATAAGACTTAATAATAAAATATCCATTATATTAATATTAATTTAATAATAAAATTTAATAATATTATATCAATTATATATATATTAATTTAATAATAAGACTTAATAATATTATATCAATTATATTAATATTAATTTAATAATAAATTTAATAATAATAATAAAATTATTATTAATAGTAACTTGCCCACGTAATAATAAAATTGCTCACGTTATGAGCCAGATTAGGATCTCTCGTTAAGCTCGATAAATGCATTGATATATGAAATTACTAATAATTATATGTGTTCGTCGATACTTTTGTCCTTTATGTAAATTTTTATTTACATCTGTACGTAAATATTGTACATATAATACCCGTACGTACATCCTTTTCAATTCCATCGTTATACTAAATTATGTGGGACATCTGTCATAATGCTTCGATTCATTGATTCTCCTATTCAATTTTTGCTCTGGCATTTTCCGTCACTTTCGAACCAATCACATTTTTCTGTCTACCAAGCGAATGTCCTTTCCAATTCGTTTTTCGCAGCAGTGCCGCAGAGAAACGTGAAGGAATTACTATCGATCTCAGAATGAATAATTAAAAATATTAAAATATTGAAATTTGAACGGAGAGCTGCAAGGATATATGAAAGAATTATGATCGATGTCAGAGTTAATAATTACAGTTATTAAAATATTGAGATATTGAAATTTGAACAGTGCTGCAAGGAATTGTAAAAGAATTATCATCGATTTCAAGGGTTAATAATTAGAAATATTAAAATGTTAAAATTTTAACAGTGCTGCAGGTCAAATGTATTATAAAAGAATTATCATCGATTTCAAGGGTCAATAATTAGAAATATTAAAATGTTAAAATTTTAACAGTGCTGCAGGTCAAATGTATTATAAAAGAATTGTCATCGATTTCAAGGGTTAATAATTAGAAATATTAAAATGTTAAAATTTTAACAGTGCTGCAGGTCAAATGTATTATAAAAGAATTATCATCGATTTCAACAGTTAATAATTAGAAATATTAAAATGTTAAAATTTTAACAGTGCTGCAGGTCAAATGTATTATAAAAGAATTATCATCGATTTCAAGGGTCAATAATTAGAAATATTAAAATGTTAAAATTTTAACAGTGCTGCAGGTCAAATGTATTATAAAAAAATTGTCATCGATTTCAAGGGTTAATAATTAGAAATATTAAAATGTTAAAATTTTAACAGTGCTGCAGGTCAAATGTATTATAAAGGAATTATCATCGATTTCAACAGTTAATAATTAGAAATATTAAAATGTTAAAATTTGAGAACTACAGACTAGATTAAATTCCAAATCATTTTTCAATGTTCAGTGCAGCACCGCTTCAACTGATCTTTCACTGCGTCAATAATGTTCGACGACGTTAATGCTGCTGCAGCATTGCGCTCAAGCGCGAAACACTAATGGGTGATTTTATGAAAGTACCAGAGGAGCCGCGTTTTATCGATTCGAATTAATGCGCATAAATTTACACGTAGCTTGAAAGCGAGTTGCCGCGTATTCATGCTTCTTTCGCAGCGTTCGACGCCTGTCCTCTTTCGGATCGACGTTTCCCGACAGATACCGATGGGATTAATGTATTTTTCAGTTTCTAAAAAATAAAACTGATCGACTCTCTGTTCTATATAGAATTTTCAACTCTTTAGTTCAATGAAATTTTCATTCATTTTCAATTTAATGCCATATTATACTATTGTACTATTATTATTGTGCTATTATACTATTGTACTAGTAGCATATAATGTAATAGTATATTATACTATTATACTAGTTATGATATTACTATTATACTATTATATTAGTTATAATAATACTATTATGCTATTATACTAGTAGTATATAATATAATAGTATATTATACTAGTAGCATGTTGGCTCGTTGGTAAATTTAATAATACTATTATAATATTATACTATTATATTAGTATTTTTAATATATATTGAGTACATATTGAGTATATATTGGTACTATTATTATTAGTATAATTATATTACAGTATTGTTTAATATTATTTATTTATATTATTATTTATGAGTTCAGATGCTCATAAATTGCAAGTATCCAGTATAGTGCTGACACTAGCTAGAGGTATACTACGTTATATCAATCTAAGTAGCACGTGGGCTCGTTGGCTGACTTAATAACACTATTATACTATTATAGTCGTTATAATCATGTTATTATACTATTATACCAGTAGTATATAATATAATAGTATATACTACTATACTAGTAGCATGTCGGCTCGTTGGCTGACTTAATAACACTATTATACTATTATAGTCTTTATAATAATGCTATTATACTATTATACTAGTAGTATATAATATAATAGTATATTATACTATTATACTAGTAGCATGTTGGCTCGTTGGTAAATTTAATAATATTATTATATTATTATACTATCATATTAGTATTTTTAATATATATTGAGTACATATCGAGTACATATTGGTACTATTATTATTAGTATAATTGTATTACAGTATTGTTTAATATTATTTATTTACATTATTATTTATGAGCTCAGATGCTCATAAATTGCAAGTATCCAGTGCCGACACCAGCTACAGGTATACTACGTTATATCAATGAAAATAGCATGTCGGCTCGCTGACCGATGCATTACGATCAGGAAATCTACTAGAAAAGGTGTCCCGCGAATTATTGCGTTATTCCATGGCTGGCTGTCTCTAATCTATTATATCTTTATCGACGCACGCTCGCGCGCCCGGCTTCCGGAAATTAATTGACCGCAATCAAGATGAGTATCGTTGCCGTCATTACGCTTACTCGCTTGAAGAATCGTCGCGTGTCGACGTAGACGGCGAAACAGGCTCTCCTGCTTTCTGCGGACTTTCATTATTTGCTTTCGACGAAGCTTTCCTCTAACACACGCGTGCGTCGAGGTTATTAATCGCGTGTACTAGTTATTTTCAATTATTTGAATTTTTGACACACGTTACGTGAAGATAAGATCGGGTGCGTTATTACGCATTGTTTTCTTTTCTTTTGTTTTTTTTTTTTTTTTTTGTAATTTCTGGCTCGTGGGAAGAAGAGAATTTCTCGTGGTGAATAAAAGGTACAACGATCTCCCATATTAATTATGAAGAGTGTTGTATTATCCTCTTCCCCTTCATTTTACGCCTAAGGGAAGATCGGTGGAGTTCAAAACGAAGTTTTGACTCGCTTTTCTCACTTTAAACACGTTTTAAATATCAGACAACGTTTAAACAATTGGAATATTCGGAAATATCATTGAAAAATTTCCCCTTTATCACTTTTGTCGCTTTTACAACATTTTTAGCTCATTTTTATCACTTTCATCGCTTTTTAAATATTAGGAGGAATGTTCAAACGATCGGAATATTCAGAAATATCATTTGAAAATTCACTTTATCATTTTTAACACGCTTTTAACGTTTCCAACTCATTTTTATCAGTTTTGACTCACTTTCGTTACTTTCGACCACTTTTATCACTTTAAACGCCTTTTTAAATATTAGATAACGTTTAAACAATCGAAACATTCAAAAATATTTGAAAATTGACTTTTAAAATTTAGTCGACGTACAAACAACGAAAGTTCAGTTTATCACGTTGATTCGGACTATCAGTCTCTTTGGATAAGTCTGATAATTGGAATATTCTCTTTACACGCGTCGTTTCATTTCTCTCGAACATTGACTGTACGGTGTATTTAAATGTAAATTAACAATTAATCAGATAATAACTACTAGTTAATAATATCAGATAACATCTACTATGAAAGATTTAGAGATGAGCTTTCACTGTAACGTAACGATATAATTCATTATATTATTATATAATATTATATTATTATATTATTCTATTATGTTATATTACATAGTATAATACATTATTATATTATACTGTTATATACTGTTATATATTATATTGTTGTATAATACTATTATTGTTATATTATATAATATAATACGTTATTATATTATACTGTTATATATTATATTGCTATATAATACTATTATATTATTATATTATTCTATTATGTTATATTATATAATATAATACATTATTATATTTACTGTTATATACTGTTATATATTATATTGTTATATAATACTATTATATTATTAGATTATTCTATTATGTTATATTCTAATATATAATATAATACATTATTATATTATACTGTTATATACTGTTATATATTATATTGTTATATAATACTATTATATTTTTAGATTATTCTATTATGTTATATTCTAATATATAACATAATACATTATTATATTACACTGTTACATACTGTTATGTATTACATTGTTATATAATATATATTATATTATACTATGATGTTAACAGATATATTAATATCATAATATTGTTCCACAAACAGAACTTAATAGCACTATCAAACTTCACACTTACATGCGATTGAAATTGTATTGCAAGAGAAAAAAAAATTAAGGTAAAACTGAGGAAGAAAAATTTCGATTACCAGGAGACATTTACCCCCCCCCCCCCCTCCTCCTTCGAACAAAATCATTTCTGTCCTGCGGGGAAAGGTGAAGGTATTTTAGACGCTCGTGTTAGAAGAAAGATAACGACGGTTATGTTTATGTATACAGAATGTAGAAAGTGGACGCAGGTACGTTCAACAAGTCGTTAAACCTGTTGAACCAATTTTTTGTACGGGGACAAGTTTGTAATAAATAATCATTTCAGTTTCAAATGCTTCATCTTTTTTCTTTTTTTTTTTTTTTTTTGGAA